>NC_041058.1:1998500-2049339 GCF_900634775.1 Gouania willdenowi | reverse complement strand
TGTGCATGTGTGCGTGTGTGCGCGTGTGCGCGTGTACACGGCACTGAGAGGGAAACCAAGTGTCCAAATCAAAGGGATTAGTAGAATAGTCGGGAATAAAAAGTAACGAGGCGATTAGTCTGAATAATTTAAATCCCATATGGTCGTTGCTGCTGGTCTGAGTGAAGCAGGAGGAGGAGGAGGAGGAGGAGGAGGGTCTGGACTCTCTCTGTGTCTGATTATGGAAATGAGGAAGATCAACCGGAAGATAATACCGTACTTCATTGAATCCAGGGAGAGAATCAAGTATCAGACGTCCACTTGTGCCGTAAAGAGTGTGTGTGTGTGTGTGTGTGTGTGTGTGTGTGTGTGTGTGGTGTAGTGTGTTTCTGTGTGTTGTGTGTGGTTGTGTGTTGTGTGCTGTGTGTAGTGTTCTGCTGTGTGTTGTGTGGTGGTGTGTGTAGTGTGCTGCTGTGTGCTGTGTGTGTGTGTGTGTGTGTGTGTGTTTGACTGAAACCTGTCCCCACGAGTCCTCTTAACGCAGTGTTTCTCAACCTTTTCATGAAAATATCCATCCATAAAGTCATAAAAATGATGGTCCATTGTTCTATGAATCTGTGATAACCACATTTATTTATTCATATGAATAATATCCACTGTTATCCAGGAACGTTTATTATTATTATTTACACCATAGTATGTAGTCATCTTAATGATGTAAATATGTGTTTAATCAGCAAAAAAATGGGTTATAAGTGCGAAAAATAGACAGAAAAAGTGGTTAAATATTAGAACAATGAGTTTAAACTGGCAAATAATGGGCATGACAAATAGTGAAGGTGGTTAAATTGGCAAAAATAAGCATGAAATATGATAAAAAGAGGTTAAAAGTGACAATAGTGGATCAACATATGTGACATTAGGTGTAAAAGTGGTGGAAAGTGTTTATAAATGCTGAACATGTCTGGATTGATAAGTGTTGGAATGGGAATAATGTAGCAAAAATGCATTAAAAGGAGCAAAAATATGGCAAGAAAAAGTATTGCAAAATACGTTAAAATATAGTGAGTTTAGTGGTTGGTTGCAGAGAAAGAGTAAAATAATGGAAAAGGTCTTAAAATGGGATTTTAAAACCCATAGAAATTAGTTCAAAGTTGCAAATTAGAGTGGCCTAAAAATGGACTGATAAAAGTGTTAAAAAGGGTGTTAATATTGGAAACAATAATTAGTTTTAACTGGCAATAATGGGCTTGAAAAATGCAGAATGTGGTAAAATTGGCAAAAAGTGATGAAAATAGGTTAAAATATGGAAAGTTTTGTGGTAGTTTGCAAAAAGGAGGGTAAAAATACACAAAAATGGACTTGAATTGTTAAAAAAAATGTATTCTTAGTTTCTTAAACACTTCTAATGACTCCCTCCCCGTGTCTCGGCGACCCCAAGGTTGAGAACCGCCGCTCTAAGGCTTCATGGGGTCTTGTTGGGGGGGGGGTCGGGGGGTCCCCACGAGGACACGATGGCTGCGTTTTCACCACTTTTACTCACGGTCTGAATATATTGTAATATTTCTGCTGCTATTTTTGTAAGACATCTTATCTGTCGTTGTTTCGGCTGCTGTGACATCCTTAACGAATTAGTGTGTGTGGTGTGTGTGTGTGTGTGTGTGTGTGTGTGTGTGTGTGGTGTGGTGTGTGTGTGTGTGTGTGTGTGTGTGTGTGTGTGTGTGTGTGTGTGTGTGTGGTGTGTGTGTGTGTGTGTGTGTGTGTGTGGTGTGTGTGTGTGTGTGTGTGTGTGTGTGTGTGTGTCGTGCGTGTTATCTCTTTCCATATGTATTTTTACCTCTCTGCCCTCCGGGCTTAACGTTGCAGTGGCCTGGAAAGCAGCCTCTGGGAAAAAAGAAATTGCTGCGCATTTGCACAAAAGAACCAATGTTAACAAGATGGAGAAAGAAAAGCACCAAAGCAGCAACGCAGGCTCATTTATTCATAAACCAATTTATTCCAGTGAGGCGTCGCGTCTGCCGAGGAAAAAAAATGACTTTGAATTTATTCAACTCAACAAGGCAACAGTTGAGGCCACTGCACTGTGTGTGTGTGCATGTGTGCCGGGTGGGTGTGCGCGTGTCCCTTTGCATCGTAGCTGTAATTTTTCTTTTTTGGGAGTCTCCTATATAATGTGTCTTATGTTTTCTTAAAGCCTGCTTGTGCACGCTGAAGAATGAACAGAAGAGCGTAGCATAGCGTAGCGTAGCATAGCGTAGCATAGCTGAGAGGTGAAGAAGTCATTGAGAGGCTCTGCAGCGGCTTGTGAATGCCAGCTCAACCTGTGTGTGTGTGCGTGTGTGTGTGCATTTTTAAGTATGCACAAGTAGACGCACTAGTCATACTCAACTGTCCCATGATGCATTGTGAGCGGATGAAATGGTCCTGGGGACCAGCTACAAGCTAAAAATCAAACAAAATATAAGCATCTCTTCTTGTCTTTTTGTAAATAGGGCTCTTATTTTGAAGTTAACAGGAAGTTTAGTCAGTAGCAACAATGGAGGGTCTCTGAAAATGTGTGAATGAAATGTGTCGACATTTGTTATATTCCACTTCACATGTGTCAAACTCGAGGCCCTGGGGCCAAATCCGGCCCTTTAGACCAACCAGTTTGGCCCGCAGTAAAGATACAGAATAACTTCAAATTATTTTGTGTATTTCTTAAGTCATTTTGTGTAATTTTCTGTCCTTTCGTATTTTTTTTTTAGTCATTTTGTGTATTTGTCTTCTTGTCTTGTTGAATATTTTGCAGTTTTTGTGTACTTTTCAAAACAAAAGCATATCTTCTTGTCCTCCATTAGTTGTTTTTTAACTCATCCATAAATAAGGCTCTTGTTTTGAAGTTAACAGGAAGTTTAGTCAATAGCACAATGGAGGGTCTCTGAAAAGTGTGAAATGTGTGAATGAAATGTGTTTACATGAGTTTTATGGATCTAATGAGAACATGTTGATGTTCTACTTGGTCACTTTCTCACTTCAAATGTTTTCAGAACTTTCAAAGTAAAGGTAGAGAATCAACAGAGATATTTAGCCTCAGTGTGAACAAGGTTTTTAAAGCTGTAGATTCCAAATGCATCTTGGGAAACTTGGAAGAACACATCAGTGTGAACGCTCACCATCCTAGTCATACTATAGTATATACTAGACAGCCCATTGAGGTTTTGGTGATACTGGTGTGTCGCTCACTGGGAATCGCTCGTTTTAAGGTTTTGTTGATGGTTTCCAGAGGAACCCCCGCCC
Organism: Gouania willdenowi; assembly: GCF_900634775.1. NCBI lineage: Eukaryota > Metazoa > Chordata > Actinopteri > Blenniiformes > Gobiesocidae > Gouania > Gouania willdenowi. Next base: position 2,046,081 of record NC_041058.1, on the reverse strand, counting down.
CTCCCCCGTTGTGTTTTTGCTGATAGTGCTATCACGGTTTATGGCGTACACACGTGTTGGTTTCCAGGTCGGTGAGACCCAGCAGTGTTGGTTTAGGTCAGTGGTTCTCAACCTTGGGGTCGCCAGATGCCTTCAAGAAACTATGAATGTTTTTTGCTTATTTTTATCCCTTTTCTGCAACGACACCAAACTGTACCATATTTTTAACCTTTTTTTATTCCTTTTTCTTGACATTTTTTTGCTTTTTTTTAATGCATTTTTGCCCCATTTTTCCCATTTTTGCATTCTGACACTTTTCCATCACATTTCAGTGTTTTCTCAACACTTATAAACCATTTCCACCACTTTTCCACCTAACGTCACATACGTTGACCCATTATTGTCACTTTTCACCTCTTTTTCACCATATTTGATGCTAAACCTTCATGTAACCCCACCCCCTTACCCAGGGCTGAATGGAAACCATGAGTGTCAGCGTTGGGACTCTTTAGCTAATCAGTACAGCAGCGTTATGCTATCGCTATGCTATCGCTAATCTATCGGCTGCTGGTTGGAGGAGGGATCGGGTTTCAGGCGCACGCTGCTGCTGCTTCTAATACAAACTGGGGATCATTCTGGGATTGTTGGTAATGGCAGCTTTTGTAGCTGAATGGAGGAGGGGTCCCCCCCCACCCCCCCCCCCCCCCCCCTTCAGTGAATGAAATGCAGGGCGGCTTTGAGAATTCCAACAAGTGATACAAAGAGGCGACCACGTGACCGCGTGTGTTCCTCAGCCTCTTCCATTATTGTGCAGGAATAACAAGTAGGGGGTGATTAGGGATGAAGGCACTTCAAAGAGCGCGTCCTCATGCTCCGCCTTCCTCTAAAGTTACTCCATCTTTAAAAAGTGCTTCAACGCACGTTCAGGCGCTCGATAAAATCCCACGCACAAACCAAGTTGTGTTTCTCTCCAGTGTGGTGTGTGTGTGTGTGTGTGTCTTAGGCTTGCAGAGGTTCTGTGGCTAAGTCAACAATAACCAGGGCTTAGCACGTGTTGACTTAGCTAATGGAAGTTCCTCTACCCCCCTTAACCCCCCTGAACACCCTTTAACCCCCCGCCAGTCTCGGACAATGGTCGCCACCACAAACGGCCCTTCGCCAACGAGTCGCTAGGCTAGGCTAGGCTAAGCTAGGCTAACTTGAGACACTTGAACTTTATGCTCAGTGAAGACTTTGCTGCTCCTAGCGCTTGGAAATGACTTTTGTTGTAATTTGCGCTATATGAATAAAGTTGAATATAATTATTTTAATTAATTCACTTTGGAAAAACCTTTCTTGGTGTTTAAAGTAGATTTGTGTTTTTCTTCTTGCATTTGAGGCTTTTTTCATTTAAATGAGTTTTTTGGACTAGTTTTGTGTTTATTTTGCGTGTTTTTGGACTAGTTTTTGTGTTTTATTTTGTGTGTTTTTGGACTAGTTTGTGTTTTATTTTGTGTGTTTTTTGGACTAGTTTTGTGTTTTATTTTGCGTGTTTTTGGACTAGTTTTTGTGTTTTTATTTTGCGTGTTTTTTGGACTAGTTTTGTGGTTTTATTTTGCGTGTTTTTTGGACTAGTTTTGTGTTTTATTTTTGCGTGTTTTTGGCCTAGTTTTGTGTTTTATTTTGTGTGTTTTTGGACTAGTTTTTGGTTTTTATTTTGTGTGTTTTTTGGACTAGTTTGTGTTTTATTTTGTGCGTGGTTTTTGGACTAGTTTTGTGTTTTATTTTGCGTGGTTGTTGGACTAGTTTTGTGTTTTATTTGTGTGTTTTTTGGACTAGGTTTTGTGTTTTATTTTTGTGTGTTTTTGGACTAGTTTTGTGAGCTTTTGTGTGTTTTTGTTTTCATTTTGTTGCCACAAACAGCTCGTCACCAAAACAATCGCTAGGCTAAGCTAGGCCTAGGCTAACCAAAGACGACTGACTTTATGCTGTTGTTTGGACCATATTATGGCACTCAGAGTGAAGATGAAGAGGCCCCGCCCCAAGGTGGAGAACAAACCAGAGCCACTTCTTTCTGCTCCTTCATTAATTACAAACTTATTCTTCTTCTTTCTTCTTTGTCTATTGTGAGAGTTTTTAGAGGACGGGTGGGGGGCCTCTAACCCCCCCCATTATCAGCCCCCTCTTTTCACTAATGTGGCGGCGAGGGGAGGAGAGGAGAGAGAGGCTTTAACAAACTCCCTCCGTCTGAGCGTGTCCACGGCGACCGCGGGCCATCTCGCTGCTTTCTCACACACAGTCGCGCTGCTGAAAGGTCAAAAATGTTGTTAACGTAAACAGAGTTTCCCCAACTATCACATCATCTTCATCATCATCTTCATCATCATCACAGAGCCTTTTACAGACGACTGTGGGCTTTTTATTAGAAAAGAGGTCGTGTGCTTATTTATTTTGAAATAGATTTCTACTCCTGTTCTGCATGTTTTCTCTTATTTTGTTGTGTTTTGTTGTCATATTTTAGGCTTTTTGTCATTTAAATGACTTTTTGTAGTAGTTTTGTATATTGTTTTGATATTTGTTATTTGTGTTATTTTGTGTGTTTTTTGAACGAGTTTTGTATGGATGTTTGTTGTTGGTTTTGCACGTTTGGAGCCATTTTATTAGTTTTTGATTTGTATTTTTTTTTTTGGTGAGCTTTTGTGTGTTTTTGGACTAGGTTTGTGCGGAGGAGTTTTATTGTTGTTTTGCATGTTTGGGAGCTATTTTTTGGTTTGTTTTTCCCTGCTATTTTTTGGAATTTTTGTTATTTTGTGAGCTTTTTGCTGTAGTTTTTAATGTCTGAACTAATCTTATTTATTTTATCCCTTATTTAGTGTTTTCTTATTATGTTTTGAGTTTTATGAGGAGTTTTGTGTTTTTTGTGGTCGTTTTCTGGTGTTTTTCTCGCCGCACTAAACACTCGAGGCCTGCGTTGTTGCTCGTGTCTGTCGTGGAACAGTGACGAGGGTCAGGCACCGCTGGTGAACGAGAAGGGTCATTCTGGGGTTCAGCTCGATGTCTTTATGGAATAACTGTTCCCACAATGCTCAGGGATGTCTGTGTGAGCTGAAGGTTTTCAGAATAAAGAGGATGATGGTGGGAGGGCGATGGATCTAACACAACAAAAAAACAACAGTTTCCTCATCACTACAAACACGTTTGGCATTAAATTGTTGGTTGTGAAACGCAAGCCTGGCATGAAGTCGCCACAGATTGAAAAGCGTCGATCGGAGACGCGTCAGACTTTCCAGCTAAGGAAAAATCTTTTCATGGAGAATTATGGGGGAGGAGAAGAAACCAGAGGTGTTCCCTGGTGTCGCTCGCTCTGCGCTGCAGCTTTAAGACGTCGTGCAGCGAGCGAGGCAGAGGAGAATGTGGAAAATTGAATTTACTAAACAATTAGGCCGTGGATTAATCTACATCCTGCATGGAGAAAGACAGACAGTGGGACACACACACACACACCACACAGTGTTGGCACAGGGTGTGTGTGCTCTCCTTAATGCTGTCTATGACAGCTCCGTGATATGTTTGTAAAAGGTAGATGGAAAGTATTTGTACTGTCTGGGCGTGTGCGCAACCAAAAACCTCTATTTGTCATGGCGTCCTGCACGCAGGCTGCAGGTGGAGGCGTGTGTGGTGCTGTGTGTGGTGTGTGTGGTGTAATTGTGTGTTGGATCTGTGCTGCTGGCGTTATAAATAAACTCTTCATCCCCGCAGAGATGCGACCCGGTCACTTCCCAGCAGGCTCAGCGGCCTTTTGTTCAATTAGAGCTGCAGGACCCCAAAGATGTGCCTGCGCCGCCGCTTTAACACGTTAGCGTTAGCGTTACCACTTCCTGCTACGCAAAGAAAGAACGCCATTAAAAACCCCTTCAAAATAAAGTGCAAAAGGGGGGTTTCCCCGTCGCTTGAGAAGCTTCAATGACCACGTCCTCCTTTTACACTCGCTACTTCCTGCTCTCAGAGATGGAGAGTTAGAAAATAAGTGAAATACATAAATAAATCAATAAGTGCACAAATAAACAAGTGAATGAATGAAAAACAAATTGGTGGTGTAAAAAAGGTAATTAAAGAAGTAAAATAGTGAAGAAAATAAATAAATATGTGATTAAATAAGTGAAATGAATAAAAAAGTAAATTAGTAAAGAAAAAAATGAGTAAATTACTCGAGAAATAAGTGAATAAATTAATAAGTGAACAACTAAACATGTGAAAAATATAACTATATTAGTGGGGGGGAAATACAGTAGGTCAATAGATGAGTAAATACATTAATAAATAAGTAAATTAGCAAAAAAGTAAATGAGTTATGAAATTAATATGTAAATATAAGAACAAGTAAACAATTGAGTGAACGAGTGAATAAATTAATACATAAATTGTTAAATTAGTAAAAAAAAAATTATAAATTAGTAAGTTTGTAAATAAATGATTAAACCAATAAATACAGGAGATTAATGAATAAGTAAATAAATAAATAATTAAAATTAATAAAATCATGTTCTTTGGAAAATTAATAATTGAATGACCTTTCAAAATAAAAGCTCAGTAGTGATCCTTTCCTTTGAGCGTAGAGGCTTTAAACCGGGCCCTCGGCCCACGTGTTGAGAACCTTCACGTTATCTGATGGTGGTGAAACTAAAATAGCTCTGAATGCTTCTGGTGCAGCGCTAACCGTTAGCATGCCTAGCATGTGTTGTGGATTAGCCCGTGCACACTTTTCTCGGTCTGTGCTGTGAAACTGGTTGTGTTTTTATCCTGGTTATAACCTCTATCTCACTCAGATTTTATATATATATATATACAGTATATATAATATATATATATATAGATATAGATATATATATATATATATATATATATATATATATATATAACCTCTAATCTCACTCAGATTTTATATATATATATATATATATATATATACAGTATATCTATATATATATATATATAACCTCTAATCTCACTTCAGATTTTATATATATATATATACAGTATCTATATATATATCTATATAATCTCTAATCTCACTGATTATATCATGTCACAGCCCAACAAATCAACCAAAGAGTCTCAAACTAAACCTTTGTAGTTCAGTCATGTCTGTAGCGTACGATTTGAAACCAGTTGTTGCCTCCGCTCTCCTCTTCCTCTTACGTATTCCTCTTCCTCTTCCTGGATGCAAACTGCACAAAGACCCTTGATCTGATGATCTGATCCATTTGATTCCTCGCTCACTGGGTGTGGGGGCGTGTTTTGTTTGTGGAGGCGTGTTTTGTTTGTGGCGTTTGTTTGTGATGGAGAGAATCTTCCTGTGATACGACACACACTCACTTCCTTCTGCTCTGATGGAACGTCTCACAGATAATAAACAACATCTGGTTTGTTTTAAACATGTGGAGCGACTTGGTACCAAAATATGATCAACGATGATGTCAGCATTTAGAATAACCAACTATTAATATAGGAAACAACAACAGGTCTGAGCAGTCATTCTGTGTTTTTATTCTTTTCTTTATTTTTGTTGTTTATTGGTGTGTTTTTGTGTAATTATGTATTTATTTTGTTTGTTTTTTTGTATTTTCAATGTCCTCGTGTTTAATTATCATTTTGTGTGTTTCTGTTGTCAATTTGTGTTTTTAAAGTAATTTTTTTGAATTTTTCTTGTCAATATGTATATGTATATATATATTTGCCGCATTTTTGTGCTGGAATTTGGAGTTGATGTATATTTACATTTTGTGAATTTTCATTGACTTTTTGTGTATTTGTTGAGTCATTTTGTATATTTCACGTCTCATTTTGTGTGTTTTTGGGTTCTTTGTTGTTTTGGATTTAATTTATTTTGTGTATTTTTTATGTCCTTTAATTTATTTAATTATCATTTTGTGTTTCTGTTGTCGTTTGTGTTTTTGGAGTCATTTTTTGGGGTTTTCTTTGTCATTTTGCATCGCATGAATGTTATTTAAGTGTGTATCTGTGTGTTGTTATTGGCCTTTTTAATACGTTTGTGTATCTTTTGTTTACTACTGTTGTTGTCTTTGTTGTTTGTGTGTGTTTTTGCTGCTATTTTTTAAGTTTTTCCTATGCTGTGCAATTACTTTAAAATTAGAGGGCAGCATTTTTTTTTTGCAGCGCACACACACAGACACACACACACAGACACACACACACACACAGACACACACACACACACAGACACACACACACACACACCTCTATATATACATAGAGCCATGCAGTCGCGCTCTTCAGCTGCTTTGCTTACGATGACACTCGTCTCATTTTAGCGTCACAGGATCATCACCTTTATTTTGTAGCTTTCATAGACTTAAAATGTATCATGTTTGAAGATTAATTCTAGACTTGAAACCAGCAGCTCAGGGGCCACACGTGGCTCCTTGCTCTAATTTTGTGCAGCCCCCAAAGTCAACGCTCAAAATTACTCCAAAAACATACAAAATAACAACATAAATACACACGATCACAGAAATATACTCAAATAGATGAAAAAATGACCCAAAATCACTTCAAAAACACACAAGACACAAAATGAACAGTAAAATATAAAAACAAATGAACTCCGAACACAGATAAAACTGAAAATGAGACATAAATATACCAAAAAAGACAGAAACATTCAATAAAAATACACAAAATGGACAACTAAGTTATACCAGAACACAAAAGATGACCACAGTTACAAAATAACAGTAAAACATAAATGATAACTCTAAACTAGACAAAACAACAACAAAGCACACACAAACACACAAGATGAGACATAAACATATACTAAAAACACATGAAAGGTCCATAGAAATACACATAAAGTCAATAGTACACAAAAAGGCAATAAAATTACACACAAGGTCAAATAAATTCACCAAATGACAGAAAAATACAAGAAAAGGACTCCAAAAACACTCAAACTGACAACAAAAAGACATGAAAAGAGGCTTTAATATATGAAATGACATGAAAAACACATAAAATGAAGTCAGAAATAGACAATAACTCCAAAAATTCACAAATCAACTTCAAAAACACCAAAAATACTTAAATTTAGAAACTGACTTCAAAAATATACATTAACTCTAAAATAAATACATAATTACATGAAAAATATTCAAAAGGACGACAAAAACACACAATAACTCAAACAAATACAGAAAAAGAACAAACAACAAAAAATTCACTAGACTCAACACAAATTGTTACTGAAATTCAGAAAATGACTTCAGAAATATACAATATCTCAAGAAAGACACAAAATAAATACATAATTACATAAAAATACATAGAGAAACTCCACAAAATACAGAAAAAGAGTAAAGATACACAGAATGAGTCCACAAAGCCTTTGTGTTAATGCTGTGATTGCTCATTATTCTAATGCCGACATGAATGTTGATCGTGAGACCCTCACATCAGATACAATCACATGTTCATGTGTGAGTTTGAGTTTTCTTTGAACTTCTTTCCTTTTGTAGAAGTCGAGTCCAATGTGACTCATTTTTAGTTTGATTTCATCATCTTTCCTGGTTTTTCTTTCTTTCTGTTGAGGAGGAAACACATGCATGTAGCAGGACTTGGAGTGATTATATTTCAGCCGTGCGCTGCTGGGATGACATCACTGTTTAGTATTTTCATCTGCTAGTGGTTTGAGTGTGAGCGTGGATTGCATGCCTCAGAACGCCTGGAAGCAGAACAACATGTTGCTTTCTCTATTTGTCTGGGCTGCTCTCCCAACCAAGCCCCAATAATCCCCTCACACACACACACACACACACACTTTACACAGCCATGGTGTACTGCAGACATCAGCAACTGGTGGTCCGGGGGCCACATGTGGCCCTCAGTCTCATTTTTTTGTATTTTTTTTGCGCCTCCCCAAAGCAAATCAACCAAAAATTATAATTCAAGAAGTTGAAAGGAATATAAAGTCCAACATAAAATACACAAAAATGATGAAAAAAGACAGACACAACAACCACTTAAACAAACAAAATGTCAACAAAAACACACAAAACAACAATAGAAATACAGTGTGACCCCAAAAACGCACAAATCGACAACAAAAATGCAGAAAATGACTCATAATACATAAAATTACAACAAATCAAACTGAATAGCTCCAAAGACACACAAACTGTTAATAGAATTACACATAATGACAGGAAAACACACAAAAAATAACAACAAAAATACACAAAATGACTCATAAAACATAAAGAGACAACAAAGACAGACAGAAATGACTACATAAACACAAAATAACAGAAAGTGACCCCAAAAAGGCACAAATCTACAACAAAAATATACAAAATCACATAAAGAACAGAATAGCTCCAAAGACAGACAAATTGTTAATAAAATTACACAAAATGCAGAAAAATACACAAAAAATAACAAACACACATCAAAACCCTTTATTGTCCCTGTATTAATTATTAATGCTGGGATCTGTCATTATTCTAAATGCTGAGATGATTATTGATCATGTGACCCTGGGATCTGGTACAATCACATGTTTGTGGCCCCTCCCACTGTTCAGTCGTTTCCTGTTGGATATAAAATCAAAGTTTATGAACTTTATTTCTCTCTCTTTGTGTGTGTGTGTGTGTGTGTGTGTGTGACAGACGTCGTGGAACAGAGACCACGACGACACGGCGTCGACGCGCTCTGGTGGAACGCCGGGACCGTCCAGCGGCGGACACACGTCACACAGCGGCGACAACAGCAGCGAACAAGGTAAGAAAAGGACGACACGCACACACACACACACACGTGCATTCAGTGTGTAAAAGTAGGGCTGACGTGTTCCTACACAACTTTTTGACTTCAGATACAATACTCATCATACTTTATATATTTATTCTGTTGTGTTGGAATGTTAGAAAAGTCTTCATCAAGTGAATTATGAGATATATTTCCTATTAACCAATGGGTTTCATCAATTTTAACCTTAAACAGAACAATATTCTACAATAAATCAAATGTATATATAAAAAATAACCTCAATAAATTCAGTTAAAAAGTACAAAATAACCAGTAGTTTAACTTAAATATAGGTTTTATTTCACAATTGAATAGAATAAATTAAAAAAAAATATATATATATATATATTAAAAAACCCTGAATAAATTCTCTAAAAACAAACAAAATGGTATTTTAAAAGTAGTATATTCTAAACATAAGTTTTATTTCACAATTATATAAGATAAAGTAAAAAAGAAAACAACTTAGAAAACCCTCAATAAATCCAATAAAAACAACAAAATTATATTTTAAAAGTACAAAATAACCTCAAGTTAAACTTAAACTTAAGCATTTTTTTACAAGTGAATAGAACAAGTAAAAACATACTTTAAAAAAACCCTCAATAAACAGCAAAATTATATTTTAATAGCCACAACTTTCACTTTAATGTATTTCACAAGTGAATAAAGTTAATAAAAAAACACATAAAACTGATTTTAAAAATAAATAAATGATGTATTGAAGATTTTAGATGCAGACGATTTAATCTGATACAGTTTTTTATTTTTGGTACATATTTTTAATCATATCTGACTTTGTTTTTGCTCATTAGTCGTTTAACGCTGTGTGTGATTTATCATGTGTTACACTAGAGGTGTTTTACGTCATTTAAATCCTTTCTTATTTTCATTCACGGAGGCTGCGACCTGGAGAAAACCAGTTTAAACACATGCATATTTAACACACACACACACACACACACACAATCTAAGGCTCTTCATTAGTGGCATTTACTCCAAATACTCTCATTGATCAGAGAAGTCTGCAGAGGGTTGGTGCGTGCGTGTGTGTGTGAAACGCACGCACACACACACACACACACACACAGCAGCTTCATGTATTATTGAAGGCAATGTTGAGGCCAGGGGTTTTTACACACACACACACACACACACACACACACACACACACACACACTGAGTCAGGCTCTTTTTGTTTTACTCACGTTTTTGTGCTGTTTGTGTGTCATGTGACGTCCTCGTGGGGTCAGATGTGAGACGAGAACAACAGCAGAGTTTATAGTGGAACGGAGTGTGTGCGTGTGCGCGTGTGCGTGTGTGCGTGTGCGCGTGCATGCGTGCGTGTGTGAGCGTGCACGTACCCATGATGAGCTATGGTCTGGGACAGGCAGGCAGGATCTGATTGGTCAGCTTTCAGAGACCTTATCCCTTCTGTCCAATCACAGACTTTTTCCTCCCTATGCCCCGCCCCCTTTCAGTCTTCGCCAAAGCTTCCTTTTTTTTTGTTTTCAAGCATTCTGTTTGTGGGTAAATGTGCATGTGGGAGGGGTTTTGATGTCACAGAGACAATCAGCCAATCAGAATCAGGTGTCCACAAACTTCTGACCTCAACGTGTTTCCACCACAGCTTTTTTCTGAGGAAGGCAGGAACTTTTAAGTCGCTACGTCGTTTACGAAACTGAATAAAAATGTTATTTCTTTAATGGAAGTTTTGTTCTTTAATTGGAACCATGGAACCACCAGAATGTCCTAGAACTTTTAGTTCTTGGTAGTTTTTGGTGACCTTTAGTCCTCTGTAGTTCTTGGTAGCTTGTAGTTGTTGTTAACTTTTGGTCCATGGTAGTTGTTGGTAGTTGTTGGTAACCTTTAGTTCTTGGTAATTTTCTCCAGGATTGCCTGGACCTCCTGTCCGTTGGATGATGATAGTGTTTGTGTGGTTTTGGACTAGTTCTGTGAGCTTTTTTTGTTGAAGTTTTTCATGTCTGGAGTAATTTTGTTTATTTTTTTTCTCTTATTCCGTTTTTTTCTTGTTATGTTTGAAGTTTTTTGGAATAGTTTTGTGTTTTTTTGTTGTCGTGCTTTCTTGTGTTTACTTTGGACAACACACTAAACAATACATTTGATTTGATTTTATCTATTTATTCTTTAATCTTGTTGTGTATTTTCTGGCCGTTCTGTGTGTTTGAAAAGCCTGTCGTAGAAACATGGACGATCCTTCTTCCTGCTGTTGAAGCTCAGATAGTTCTGGGTGAAAGTCGTCTCAGTGGAAACGCATCAATAATTCCCACAAACTACGAAGGTTTTGGGTAATTTAGTTGGAAAAGCGGCTTTGGTTTAACCAGGTAGGAGCATCTTTGTAGCCTGAAGCTTGTGTGTGTGTGTGTGTGTGTGTGTGTGTGTGTGCGTGTGTGCGTGTGTGCGTGTGTGCGTGTGTGCGTGTGTGCGTGTGTGCGTGTGTGTGCGTGTGTGTGCGTGTGTGTGTGTGTGTGTGTGCGTGTGCCGCGTCATGGCAGCTCTGTGTCAGTCACTGGCTAATCCCAGTAAGCTGGTTATTTATCTGTTTGCCACTTTGCTCACTCTCTTCCTCCTCCTTTTCCTCTTCCTCTTCCTCGCTGGCTTTCATCTTCACATCCTCCCTTTCTTCTCCGGTTTTCCCTTGTCTCCCAACCTACTCCCCTTTCATCTCCCGTCTCTCCTCCCTTTCTGTGCAGTGTCATCCCCACTCGTTCCTAACCACCATCCTTTCTTCTGTCTCTGCTCTGTGATTCACACCCTTTTACACACTCTTCTTGCTTCTTCTTCTTCTCTTCTTCTTTCTTCTTCTTCTGCTTCTTCTCTTCTTCTTCTTCTTCTCTCGTCTTCTTTCTTCTTCGTCTTCCTTTCTTCTTCTGATCTTGATCTTCTTCTTCTTCTTCTTCTTCTTCTTCTTCTTCTTCTTCTTCTTTCTTCTTCTTCTTCTTCTTCTTCTTCTTCTTCTTCTTCTTCTTCTTCTTCTTCTTCTTCCCTCACACTCTTTCTTTAATCCCCTCCCCTTGTTTCAGCATCTTCTACTCCATCTTAACCCTTCCTCCTCGTGTCTTTCCGAGGGAGCCAATCAGCTCTCAGGAAACACGCAGGGCCTGAAACTGGTGAACTCTCCTCTTTCAGCCTCTTTTTTTTTTTTTTACGAGGCTATTTCTGAGACAAACACATGCTCCGCTGTGCCCTCGCTCTGCCCTCTCCTCCTCACGGTTCCTCACGGTTCCTCATGGTTCACCGCCCGCTGCAGCAGAAATAAATGTCTATCCACACCCGGAAGTGACAAACACTGCAGGAAGGTCTGTGTGTGGTGAGGAAGAGGAAGAGGAAGGATGCACATTGAGCTCAGAGTGAGACGCACACGTTAATCACAGTGATCTTAAACCACAGGGTCACATGATCAATGTTCACCTAATGACCAATCAGAGCAATAACAGGAAACATCAAAGGCTTTGTGTCTTTTGTTGTCCTTTCATGAGTCATTTTTATTAGTTTTTCCCATCATTTTGTGTATTTTATATGTATTTATGTTGTTTTGTATAGTTTTTGTGACCTTTTGTGTATTTTTCTGGTGTAATTTTGTATATTTTTGTGACTTTTAATGTCCTTGTATGTGTTGTCTATTTTCTTTTGTCATGTTCTAATTTTTAAAGTCATCTTGTGTTTGGTAAATGTGATGTATTTTCATTTCGTTTTGTTGTTGTTTACCTTTTGTGATTTTTTTTTTCTGTCCTTATGTGGGTTTTTGGAATCATTTTGTGTATTCTGTGCTCTTTTTGTGTTTTTATGGAGTATTTCTGTAGTAATAAGTCATTTTCAATGTTGTGGAGTCATTGTGTGTATTTGTGGTGTTATTTCATGTATTTATGTTGTAGTTTTGTGAGCTTTTGTAAAATTTGTCCTTTAGTGTGTTTTGTATATATTTTTTAATCATTTTCAAATGTTTTAAGTTGTTTTGTGTTTGGTAAATGCAGAATATTTTGTTTAATGTTTTGTTAATTCTGTCATTTTGTGGTTTTTTTGTGTGTTTTTGTATTTTTATGTAATTTTGTATTTTCATGTGTGTTTTAGAGTCATTCTGATTTGTTTTACTGTCATTTTGTCTGCTTTTGTTGTGCTTTTCTATGTTTTTAAAGTTGTTTTGTAATTGTTTGTAAACTTAGTATTTCTTATTGTCATTAAGTGTGTTTTTGCAGTTGTTTTGTGTGTTTTTGTTGTCCTTTTGTGTAGTTGTTGTGCTTTAGTCCTCTTCAGTTCTGCCTGCTGTGATCTCTCTCTCTCTGTGTGTGTGTGTGTGTGCGTGTGTGCGTGCGTGCGTGCGTGTGTGTCCTCCCTTAGTCCCACTGTGTTAGCTGAGCTGTTAGCATCCCTAGTTAATGAGCTCCGTCCTGTGGAGGAGCGTCTCAGCTTTAGACGGTTAGTCTTCATTCTGAGGGCTGGTGCTGTGGACGTTATAAAGTGCTCCTCTGAGGACGCCCCTAGACTCAGGCTCAGCGTTTGGCGTGCAAAGGAAACAGAATAACATTCAGGCACCGAGTCGGGCAGCTGCAGCGATGTGGACAGCAGTGTTTACTAAAGCTACAGGGTTTCCCCCCCAAACGTCCAGGGAGCGAGGCGACGACTGGCGATACAGATACGTATCGCTAAGTTCTACGCAGACGCTCTGCAAAGACAAACGGTTCCCTGTGAGGCTGCGTGTTAGTGTGAGAAATCCAGCACGCTCAAAAACTTTACAGCACATTTACAAAAATGTATACACCAAAAAATTAGAGAAACACAAAAATAACAACAAAAAAATATGAAATTGCTCTAAAAACAGAAAAAACAAACACAAAATAAGCACTAAAAATGACTCCCAATTATACATGACTTATAAACATAAAAAAAAAACATAAAAATGACACAAATAAACACACAATGACAACAAAAATTCACAAAATTACAATAAAACCAGTCACAACACAAAATAAGCCAAAAATAAAATAAAATGCTAACTAAAATAACTCAAAACAAACACAAACTCTGTTGTTTCCTGTGTTAACGCTCTGATTGGTCATTATTCTAATGTTGGTCATGTGAAAACATTAGGGGAAAACATTAACGGTTTTCTTCTTCTTTTTCTTTTTCTTCTTTTTTCTTCTTTTTCTTCTTCTGTTAAATTCAGTTTGTTTCCCCTGAATTCATCTATTTTTTATCATCAATCTACTGTTGCATGTCAGAGGTGAGATTCCATGAACTCTTGGGTTAGCGATAATGCTAACGTTGCAGTTAGCAGGAATGTGTTTTCTCGTGCTTACATCTTTAAAACGATCAGAATCATCACCATTCCAGCATCTACTCCTCTTCCTGTCCCATGTTCCTCTTTGTTTTGCTCCGTTGGGAATATTCCTAACGCTGTACCCGCTACAAGGTCAGCCTTTAGTTTCCATGACTGGGACAGTGGGCGGAGCATGCTAATTGGTTTGATTGTCCAGTCAACTGGAAACGCTCTGTCGTCCTGTTGCACAGACCATTGGAAAGTGCACGTGTGTGTAGGTTGTTATTGTCTGAAGAAGTATGAGTGTGCACATCCTTTCACTTTGTCTAGACCAGGGGTTCTCAACCTTGGGGTCGGGACCCTTGGAGGGGGTCGCCAGATGCCTTTAAGAAACTATGAATATTTTTTGCTTTTTTTTTTTTTTTTTTTTTTTTTTTTTACAATTTTTCTGTATCTAAACCAAACTTTGCATATTTTAACCTATTTTCATCACTTTTTCTGGCCATATTTTTGTTCCTTTTACTGTATTTTTGCTACATTACTCACATTATCACGATATTATTCAGATGAATAAATAAATAAATGTGTTTATCACAGATTCATAAAACAATGGACCATCATTTTCCACTTTGTCTAGACCAGTGATTCTCAACTGGTGGGTCGTGTACAGCTGGTCAAAATGAAATAAATACTTTTATTTTGAAAGAAATCTTTCTTTTGACAGGCATGCTGTGAAGTACATGTTGTGACTTAATGGATGGTTATTGTCGGTGCTTTACATACTTTGTCATTTATACCTGAAAGTGGAAACTAGGGCACAGTAGTGTTAAAATAACTCCTTTTATTTGCCTATAGGCCCAATTTGTGGCCCACTTTTGATCAAACTGGTCCATATTTGGCCCCTGAACTAAAATGAGTGTGACACCCCTGGTCTAGACGATACTACTGAGTACATGTGCAGCCTTGCCAGCTCGTCTCAGCGGATCAATGAAACACGTCGGCCTCCTTTGAGGAGACGGTTTCAGTCGGCGTTTGTCAGAGACGTGCGTGTAAAACAGAAGCTGGATTCCCTGCTTTGATTCTGGCAGAAAGAAGATGAAAACATAAAGGAAGCAAAACGGTAGCGTGAGAACAGAGTGTGGTGATATGTGCGTAGAAAAAAGAGAGAACGAGACGGAGGCGCCCGTGATTATTGGATAAGTGCTGTTGAGTGTTGTTCAGAAGTTTCCTAACGTCGATATCTCTCTCTGAGGTGATGGTTCATATCTGCACCATCAGCAGACCTTTAGCACCAACCAATGGATGAAGGGAGAGTTCTTCTTCTTCTTTCAGGAAATGCCTCCTCATCACAGGTAGCCATGTTTGTCTAGAGCCCAGAGTGGATTTACTGCTCCTCAAACACGTTTATCTGTGGTTACCTGGAAGAGGAGGTGTTTGCCCTGTCCTCGTCCAATCACACGAACCCACTGAGAGCTTTACCAGCGGCCGGCGTGTATTGACCCGCCTGGCAGAAGACGATAACCCCTCATGGCTTTTTATGGCCTCGCAGGTAATGAGCAAACTCCCAGTGGCCCCGGTTTGGCCCTCTCTCTCCAAAAGAGGAAACTGGATCAGGTTCCCACACTGAGGCCAGTTTGCTCTGAGGATTAGGGCCTGGTTACACACGGAGGTGGAGAGGCTCCACAGGGACCCCCTCCCCCCACACTGCTCTGCGTTTAGTCTGGTTTCATCTAGAAACATTTATTCACATTTAGTCCTTCTGATCTGCTCTAATGAAGACAAAGTTATTCCGGTTTGATGTTGACACGTTTATTCAAGTCTGGGCTGTTTTTGATCTATTCTGGTCTAATCCATTCAGATCTGGTTCTTTTTTGTAAGTTCTGGTCTAGTCCAGTCCAAACGTGAAATATTTCCTTTGATTTGGTTTAATCTGGTTTTATCTTGATTGGTCTTCTGTGTCCTCTTAAAGTCTGACACAATCGAATCTGGTCTTTTTTGGTCTAGTTCTGGTCTAACCCATTCAGATCTGATCCTTTCTTGTATTTTCTGGTAGGTTTCTGTCTAATCTGATCTAAAACATTTTAGTTTGGACTAAACTTGAAACATTACTTTAGATTTGGTTTATTCTGGTTTTATCTCAACAAGTTTATTGACATTTGCTCTTTTCCCGTATGATCCACTTTAAGTCTGATTCAGGGTCTAATCCATTTAAATCTGGTCCTTTCTCCTATCTTCTGGTCTGGTCTAAAACAGCCTAGTCCGGTCTACACTTGTATATGTGAGGGAAGGTTTGCCCTTGCTAATGCTAACGCTAGCTGCTGCCGCTAACTCTACCTCTAATGATGTGTTTTCTGAGACGCTCTCGTGTCAGATGATGGAACATTGGAAGCCTCCACTGAATCCGTCCCAATCTCCTGTGTTCACATCTGCATCTCTGACTCTATTTCAGAAACACCAGCGCGTGTTTGCATCTCTTCGCTCATGCAAAGTCCAGGCCACGCCATTACAATAGCATTTACATCAAACTCATATTCATTCATGACATGCAGGCGTCTACTGCTTTGTGCTGTGATGGATCCTCCTCTGATCAGACACAGTTTACTGAAGAAAGAGAGTTGGTTTCTTACTTCATTTGTTCTGCAGTGGGAGGGAAGTGTATCTTTAGCTGGTGTGTGTTATCATTGTGGCTCACTAATGATGTAGGCACATTCTCACTGTCTGTTTACAGGAAGCGCTCTTCTTTAATTTGGCACTGGTTGAGAATGCCAAATGCTCCCATCTAATTACTGGTGTTGGCTAAAAAGATGCGATTTACTCACTCCTGTGTGCGAGGGCGGGAAGATTATGACATACGATATTTATGAAACGCATCCACATGCACCAGATAAGATGAATCACGTGGAGAAGAAGAGGTTTTGGGTGACGCGTTTCTATATAATCCTGGCGTTTTAAATTTAAAGTGTTTCAAGATGTCGAGCTGGGCTCTGTTTTTAAAGTGTTTCTTTGAAACAAACCACCATCGTTTATTCCATTCCAGTGTAATTGTGTCCTAAAACAGTGCCCGTGATGGCCAATGGGAGTCTGACAGTGATGTGTCATAACGATGCGATATAAGTGCCTCGTAAAACGGGCCTTAAACATCCTTTTCTGTCGTTGCTGCCTTTCTCTTCCTCGTCCTCGTCTTCTTCCTCGTCCTCTTCCTCTTCCTCTTCCTCTTCCTCGTCCTCTTCCTCTTCCTCGTCTCTTTAGCTCTCCGATCAGGTAGACGTCGACTTTCCAGGGAAAGCCTGAGAACTCAAATACTCTTTTATGACCGTTTTATGGCTTTGCACAGATAAGAGGAGATAGGTTTATCTATTATGTACACGTAATTTTTATTTTAAAGCTTGGGAACACAAGCAGGGAGTCACTTTCACAGTAAATAAGCTGGATGTGTGTGAACCATTGTGTGCTTCCTGCTTGTTTTATGATCTTTTTTAAAAAGTAAGGTACATGAAGTTTACCACCTCGCCAATGTCACATTTACTGCCTTTGTTTTTCCCAAATAAGGCAAAAAATGCTTAAAAGAGATAAAGTTAAATATTTGTAATGACATTTTTCTTGGATGGAGTCTTTTAAAAGGAACTGATGCTGATATTTTAGATGATGTTAAAATATATATTATAAAGTATATTTAATATCCCTGTTAAGAGCCAACCTTCACTTTCTGAAATTTCCCTTTAATTTCCATGGAAAGATTCCAACTTTGGAAATTCCTAGAATTTTGTAACTAAAATGTATAATTTTGAATGGATACTAATATTTGTGTTTGGATGTGATAGTTATTTTAAATTACACTACGACCATACTGACAAACACACCTCATGATTAATAAGTTGGTAGTAACCCGTTTATTTAAAGTGTTTTGTTTTTACCTATTTTATCAGAACCCTTAAGACGAGTGATGACAAATAGGGGGCTTGTCCTCTTAAAGGTTTGGGTACACATGACATGGTCCATCAATTGGGGGGAAACAACTTTTAAACTCAGCTATTCTTGCGATATTTCGTACAATTTGTTTACCTCTTCCAAACACTTGCTATACATTTAACTACACGTTTAATGAGAAAATACAATTAAATGTGTGATTTTTATTTTTTTTCCTGAAACACGTAGGTGACATATAGTTATTTCCATGATTAGCTACTGTTAGCGTCCGTTTCCGTTAAACATGTGGCCCCTACACATTGTGTTAAGACTTTGAAGATGCGATAATAACTTAAATTAGCCCAGAGAGAAAGAATAAAGTGCCACCGTAGCACCTTATAAAAAGAATAGACAAGAGCATAGAGCAAATATTAGGGGTACTCTGATTTTAGTTGCTCTAGAATCTACATCTATCTCCAAAGTGGGAGGAAAGAAGCAGATGGGACGGCTAAGGTCGAGTGTGTGTGTTAGCACTTAGCTCAGGGTAGCAGTATTGTTTTGGTCCCCTGGCACACACTGGAACACGC
This sequence comes from Gouania willdenowi, assembly GCF_900634775.1. NCBI lineage: Eukaryota > Metazoa > Chordata > Actinopteri > Blenniiformes > Gobiesocidae > Gouania > Gouania willdenowi. The sequence goes on along the minus strand of NC_041058.1, from coordinate 2,027,529 downwards.
AAACAGACACTGGTGTTTATTTAGGCTTTTGATAAAGAGATTAGCCCCATCAGCCTACACACTTAAGCTAGCCAGGGGGGGTCCATGTTCAGGAAATCCTGGCTTTTCCTCATTGGGAACCTCTGGCTCTGAGGATATCGTTGCTACGCTAGTGCTGCTAACGAGGAGCTGAGCGTTTGGTTTGTGGTGTTTGAGATTGTGTGTGTGTGCTTAAGGTTAATAAGAAGTGTTTGTTTGTGCCAACCGCTGTTTCCCCTTTTTATTATTAGCGCTATCAAAGTAGTCGGAGTCCAGCTTAGCGCTACGAACAGTGCGCTGCTAATTTTAGCCTCCAAAGAGGATAAGGATAAATAGCTTGCTGCCAGTTTGCCATATGGTTCCCCCGCCGATTATATTGTGTCAGGAATATTCACCCCACCCCCACCTTCACCCCAGACACACAAACACTAGCCCGTGTGTGTGTGTGTGTGTGTGTGCGTGCAGACACAAACACGCACAGTACACACTCCTGTTGTTTCAGCCTTTTTGCAGCTTTGTGTGTTTTTGTAGTTGATAGAAAAAAATAGAGAATGTTTGAGCTTTCTGTGGCAGTCGTTTGGGTTCTATTCCCTCTGTGTGTGTGTGTGTGTGTGTGTGTGTGTGTGTGTGTGTGTGTGTGTGTGTGTGTGTGTGTGTGTGTGTGTGTGCGTGTGTGCGTGTGCGCGTGTGCGCGCGTGTGTGTGTGTGCGCACAGCCGGTCTCCATCAGCAGCACATGCATGTGTCCTCATGTAAATGCAACATACACACACACACACACACACACACACACACAGAGAGAGAGAGACTCCCGTCTACTCTCCATTATTCCCTCACTCTCTACCCTCAAATTGAAATAATTCAATTTATGGACACAGTTCCAGACCTCCCCGGCTAAGACCATTATGCATGGAGTCAACCCCCCCACTTTCTGAACAAAAGAAGTGGAGAATTTACCAGCCGGCTCTCCAAACGACACCCACACAATGCCAATTTCATGCCAAGGAAACACCAGCAAACGCTGCATATTTAGTTTCTCGCCTGCATCGCAGCACCGTTTTGGGTGCTGCTTTAACGTTATGCTGCACTATGTTTAATGATGGCTGATTTTAAGAGCTTTCAAACTAAAAAACCCTGCACAAAGTCTTTGATTTATTCAGTTTCATAATTTCCCAAATTCTGTTTCAGGGTTTTACCAATTTTTGCATCATGTTAACACAGAAAATTACAACAAATGTCCAAGAAAAGAAAAACCACAACAAAGAGTACACAAACAAATTTCAGATGTAAAAAATGACAACAAAAGCACTGAAAATGACAACAAAAATTGAACAAAAGTGCCACAAAAACACAGAGAAAACAACAAAAATAACCAAAATGACCACAAATATAACATTTTGACAGAGAGACAAAAGCACAAAACAAAAAATAGTCCAAAAAGTACAACAGGAATGCTCAAAATGACTCCAAAAACACCCAAAAACACACAAAATGATGACAAATGTATACAAAATCACTCCAAAAATACACACACACAATAAAAAATGATTTTAAAAAGATAACATAAATATAATGAATCGATAAATTAAATAATTAAATTAAAAAAAAAAAAATACGATGATGATGGTAAAAATAAAATAGTAATAACATTAATAATAATAAAAACACAACCTACAATAAAACACACAAAATGACCAAGAAAATACACAATCACTTCACAAAACAAACAAAACTTCAAGAGTAGTACACAAAAACAAAAACACATAAGAGTACAACAATAATGTGTAAAAGTTACACTTTGTAGAAATTCATTCACTTGTTTTCTGGTGAAAAACGGTGCGTAAATGTGTGATATTGTCCCAAAACATGCATGTGTGTCATGTTGGGGTTTGAAAACGTAAATTCTGTTCCTTTCATCAATTTTCCGCGATCTTGGAGAATTGGAGGCCGTACTTTGTAACGTAGAATCTTCTTGAATGAAAGAGAGTAAAGTGAGCCTAAGGTTGACCCACGGCTGACCTAGACCAAACATTCAGCCTCTAGGGACCCCCGCTCTGCTTCTTTTGACATGGATACCTGCCGCTGGGATTTGACCGGGAGATAAAGCTTCCCTAAAAGTTTGTGGAGGCAGAGAGAGGAAGGGAGGGATGAAGTGGGGATGCCTGTAGACAAACAGCAGGGCAGAGTGGGCGTTTACACACCTTTGGTTGCTTCACTTTTCGTTCTGAGCCAATGAAACTGAAAGAAATCCTTCCCAGTAAAAACCTATGGAGTCCAATTCTATAAAATGACCCAAAAAAATCACACAAAGACAGAAAGTAAAGAAAACAACTTCATAAACACCATAAATCACTATAAAATACAGCGTATAGTCGCAGGTTTTTCTTTAGAGGTCAGACTCTTACAGGAAGTCACCCCCACAGAGGGCTCGCTCGCTCAGGAAGCCACCAGGAGGGCGAGTGTGGGGCGAGAGTCCACGGGTGTGTGTGTGTGACACCCATATCACCCCCTCCATATGGAGCTGTGCTCCAGGAGAGGAAGGCTGCTTTAAAGCCACGTCCTTCCTCTTCCTCTGCTGCTCAGGTCTTATCAGGTGATAGGACTACAATCCCCACAACACCACATCCTGTTCCCTGCAAGGACGTGACGCAGCCAGAGGATGTGGACGGGTAGTGGGAGACAAACTGGCACACGCGTCCCCCAGTGGAATTCTGTGTGGTCCCAAATAAATGCACAAAATGACAAAGTAACATTAAAAAATAATATTAAAAAACACACACAATGACAGAAAAATAAAGAAAACAACCAGAAATTATATATAAAATGACCTGAAAAACACACACAATGACAGGAAATTAATAATCAAAATGACAGAAAATCACTCAAAATGACTCAAAAACATGAATATACAAACAAAAAAAACACAAAATGACTGAAAAATAAATAAAATTACATTAAAAAAATTACACAATGACCCCAAAAAAACACAACGACAATAAAAATAAAGTAAACAACGACAAAAATGTACAAAAAATAAAAAATAATTATAACAAAAATATATATAAAATGACCCGAAAAACACGCAAAATGATAGAAAAATAAAGTAAACCACAACAAAATGGACAAAATGGAAGAAAAATAATCAAAATGCCTCATAATCGTGAATAAACTAACAAACAAAAATACAAAATGACACTGAAAATACACAAATTAATTCCACAAACAGGCATAAATGCAACAAAAATATACAGAACTTTTCTGTTTTAATACTTAGTGTTTTTATTGCCATGTCTCTCTCTAGAAAATAAGAGTTTGAACAAGCGTTTCCAAGGGTTAGCGTCCGTTAGCAAAGAAAAAGCAATAAAGTTCAACTGAAACAGGAAGCTAACATCCAACGCTAACTTGTCGGAACAAACAATGAGTGTCTCACACGATACCAGCTACTGTCTGGTTCCAGAAATACCCAGTAAACTGTGAGTGGAAGCTAAAGCTAAAGCTATTCTTAGCGCTTGTCACCACAGGGTTAGCATGCCTGTATTATCTAACTGCATAGTGCAGTGTGTCTGCTGCTGATAGGTTAGCATGAGTGGGATAATCCATCAGCATCAAAGCCTGTGTCATACTGATAATTAACATGTGGAGGAATGGAAAAAGGAATATTTAGAAAGGAAACGGCTAAAAACCACAGCCCTGTACTCGAGTATAATGAATAATGATGGTTTAAAAATAATTAAATAATAAAAAACAAAAAATTTAATAAAAAACGAATATGATGATGATCATAATTCCAAAAATACAGAAAACTACAACTAATACAACACACAGAATTACCAAGAAAATCCACGTAATCACTCCATAAAGGAACAAAACTGCATCAGTAGTACAAAATATGACTCCAGACATAAAAAAGGACAACAAAAACACACAAAAATACACAAAATAACAACAAAAAAATAAGCAAAAATACACAATAGCACTATAAACACATAAAATGTCAACAAAAGTACAACAAAATTACAACAAAATTACAAAAAAAATAAATACACAAAGCGATGGCAGAAACACACATACAAGTACAACAAAATAAATAAGAAAAAACAAAATGATGACAAACATACAAATGTTCAACAATACACAAAATGACTCTAAAAACACACAACAGTACAACAAAAATACACAAAACAACTAAAAACACACATACTTTGTTGTTTCCTGTTAATACTCCGATGAATGTTGGTCATGTGACCCTCTGACATGTTCGCGTCCCTCGCAGTGATCCAGACCCACATGTTTAGAAACATGACATAATCCTAGCTTTCACTTTAATTTTCCTTTTATTAAATGCATATTATCTAGTCAGGACCTCTTATTTAATCATTTCCTCACCCAAAGTGAGATGATTCTATGTTGACCCCCCCCCCTTACACATTGAAGGACTTTGAAACGCCCTTCAGCTCATACATCAGCTGACTTTTGGAAAGCACTGCTGAGCTATTGTGCTCCATTAAGTGCTCTTAGCTTTTGTTACAGTCCTTGTGTGTGTGTGTGTGTGTGTGTCCCCTCTCCCTCCCACCATGTCCTGACTTCCACTGCAGCTCACCCAGCTCTAGGTGTCAAAAGCCACCGGTGAGAGGCTGGAAGACGCAAAAGAACCACCGCACTTTAGGAATGTGTGTGTGCGTGTGCGTGTGTGTGTGTGTGTGTGTGTGTTCACCAGTGCCCCCGTTTGAACCTTCTCTGCTCAGGTTAGAGAGAAGAGGCTGTAACACAAAGGCATGGGGGGGATCAATAGTACTGCACATGAAAGGGTGAAAGCATCGCCCAACACTTTAGCGTTAGCGTTAACGTTAGCCGCACCGACTCTTTCCCTCTCATCGTCCACAAGCTGGAATAAACAGCCAAATTACAGAAATTTAATCCAAAAACACTCAAAACGATGACAAAAATAGAGAAAAGTACAACAAAAACACACAAAATGACTCCATAAACTCACAAAAGTGACACAAAAATACACAAATTAGAGAAAATAAATCCAAAATCATGACAAAAATACACAAAAGTACACAAAATGACTCCTAAAAGTGTGTGTGTGCATGTGTGCGTGTGTGCGTGTGTGTGTGTGTGTGAGAGAGAAACACGTTGTAGTTTAATGTCGTGTGTGTGCACGGCGCTCACGGCGGTTTCCAGCGTGTCAGCAGCCCGTGATGATGACCCTGTACGGTGGAAATGGCACACAGAGAGAGAGAGAGAGCGAGAGAGCAGTCACATTTACACTGTGACATTTTTACCATCACCTATGGCTATGTCCACACACACACACACACACACACACACTAACACAGGAGGAAACAGTGGAACAGAGAAAAATAAGCATTAAAAGCTGTTTGATGGTGTGCTTTATCAAAGGTCAGTCTGAACACTGAGACATTCCAACATCTGAGATGAAGAAACGTTATTTTTCTTTAGTTTCATCTCCACTAATGTTCAGTGATTTTGAGAAATACACAAATATAACATAATGACACACATTTAATGACCAACTTTCAATCACAATACAAACAGGATGGCCTTATAATAGTGTTAGCATTATATTTAGCATTAGTGTTAAGTGTTATGGTTGCTTGCTGTTGTTCTGTTTTTTGTTAGTGTAATAAGTAGTGGGATGGTTGGTTTTAGGGTCATGTTTAGTGTTAGCATCAGTGTTAATGCTATGGGTTGTGTTAGCATTAGTGTTATAGTTGGTGTATGGTTTGCGCTAGGATTAGTGTTTAGGCTATGGTGACAGCATTAGTGTTAATGCTATGGGTAGTGTTAGTGTTAGCATCATAATTGGTGTTGGCATTAATATTATAGCTAGTGTTATGGTTAGTATTAGCATTAGTGTGAATGCTATGGGTAGTGTTGGTGTTAGCATTAGTGTTAGCATGTTAATGTTAAGGGTGGTATTATGGTTAGCATTATTGGTATAGTTATGTTAGTGTTAGCATTATTGCTATAGTTATGGTTACTGTTATCGGTAGCGCTATTGTCCGTGCTAGCATTATTGTTAGCGCTCGTGTTAGGTGCTATGATTTGTTTACCCTGAATGGTATTGGTATGGTTACTGTTAGCATTAGAACATTAGAATTAGCATTATGGTTAGTGCTATGAGTAGTGTTATGGTTAGGGTTAGCATTAATGCTATGGATGGAGTTGGCACGTTATAATTAGTGTTAATTAGTTATTAACGTTGTGGATGGAGTTAGTGTTAGTGTTAGCATTAATGTTAGTTTTGGTGCTTTTGCATTTAACTAAACACAGAATGAAAACAGATGTTTTTCCCACTCATTCAATCTGGTTTTTAGATTTGGTTTGTTGGTATTTTGTCGTGGATTGGATGAAATATTTATGTTAATCTTTAAAAACAAAGCAGCTTGTTTAAGAAATTAAATATATAAATATAATGTTATATTACTGTAACAGTGTGAAACTCCACTGGGCTGTGTCGAAACATGAAACACTCAAACATGGACTTTAGATTTAAATATTAAACTCAGCATATATATATGTGTATATATATATGTATGTATATTTAATGAGTTAATATCTGAGTAGTTGGTGTACGTCAGACTGTTTTCTGTGGTTTTCTGTTGAATCACATCCGTCTGAACTAAGACAATACGTCCATTTGTGTGTCGTTAACCTCTGAATGACTCATTACTGAATCTGTCCGTGCCAACCCACAAAACTGTCATCGCTGGAGAAAACCGCTGGCTTTGTTATTGTGAAGCGCTCGTTATGTTCGCCGATTACTTCAATGGAAATATCTGATTACAGGAAGTAATTACTGCTACTCTGCTTTGACTCACCTGTTTTTATTAAACCATCAACCGCCGCCGTTTGTTTTACTTTGTGAGGACGTGAATGCAACTGCTCTGAGTGAGTTTGGGAGTAAAAAAAAAAAGATGTTGAAAAGCTCAGAGAAAGTCTCTCTGGCAAAGGCAGGAAGAGAAGTCTAGACTTGGCCGTATTGTGCATATCATTATCCACTGAACGTTAGTGGGGATTTCTCTACGTCTCTTTTCCTCTGTGGGAATTAAAAAAAGAGCTTCGGTCACAGAGTGTGTGTGTGTGTGTGTGTGTGTTTAGGATGCTTTTGTTGGAAACCAAACCCATGGACGGTCCGAGGAAATGTTGTCGCTGCGTAAAAACTCTGGATCTGTAAAGTGAGGAAGACTTTAAAAATGTTTCCCCCCGACCTGGGAATAGGAATAGCTCTGAAAGGAAGGAATTCTTGCATGTTCAGAATATTTGGAGGTGGGAGGAACCACCAGAGCCATGGAAAAGGGGAACCCCCCCCACCACCCAACACACACACACACTGCCCACAATCCCCCCGTCCTCCCCCCTCAGAGTCCCGAGCTTATGAATGGCCTGAATACAATAAACGCCACTTTTTTCTTTTCACCCTCCCTTTCCCGAGCCCTTCTTTTAGCCCTCTGAGGATTTCTGGGAATGCGATGTATGTGTATCCGTGCACGAGAATGTGTGTGTGTGTGTGTGTGTGTGTAGAGCAAACCTACATCAGCTAGCGTGTGTGTGTACCTATGAATTTCTCGCCTGTGCTCTGCGATGTGCAGCGTCTTCCGTGTGGGGACCTAGCTAGCATAGCAGGCCCCCACGAGGCCTGGCTCTCGCCTGAGTGGCCTCCCCCCAGGGTCGTGTGAGCTTTCTGGGGGTGTGAAACTCTAGGAGTGGCCAACGAGGGGATCAGCTCCAGGTCACTCACACTCTGACTCTCGTGCTACAAATCTCCTTTTTGCACTAAGTGTGGTGTCATAAAGTGAGAGAGAGAGACGTGTGTGTGTACGTGCGTGGCGTGTGTGCGTGCGGCGCGCTCGTCTTCCTCTCGGCCTTTGAACGCGCGCCAAAACATCTGAGTGTAACCTTCCAAAAAGCGTTTGGCCATCTGTGGATGACTTCTGTCACGGGATCCTGCTTTAACATCTGGCACTAAGCTAATATTCCTCATCCCAGCAGTGCTTATGAAGGGGAACAGATCAGAAAACTAATGCTAATGCTATAGCTTTGCTGCTTAGTGCTGGAAGCAACGTGTCTGACAGGATTGCGTTGAAATATAGTGTTAGCTTTATAATTTGCATTATTGTTATTATTGTTATGGTTAGTTGTTGGTGTTGTTCTGCAAGGAGTAGTGCTATAGTTAGGCTTAGGGTCATTATTCGTGTTAGCTTTAGTGATAATACTGTGTTAGTGTTAGTATTGTTGTTATAGTTAGTGTTAGCATTAGTGTTATTGTTATGGTGATAGCATTAGTGGGATGCTGTGTTAGTGTTTGCATTATTGTTATAGTTAGTGTTAGCATTAGTAATAGCGTTATTGTTATGGGCAGTGTCAGTGTTAGCATTATGATTAGTGTTAGCAGTACCATTATGGTTAGTGTTGGCAATAGTGTTAATGTTATGGTGATAGCATGATGTTATGGGTAGTGTTAGCATTATGAATAATGTTAGCAGTAGTGTTATGGTTAGTGTTAGCATTATTTTTAATGCTGTGTGTAGGTGATGGGTAATGTTGGTGATAGTATTAGTGTTAATGCTGTGTTAGTGTTAAGATTAGCATTTTGCTTAGTGTTAACATTAGCGTTTTGCTTAGTGTTAACATTAGTGCTAATGCTATGGGTAGTGTTTGCATTATGATTAGTGTTGACATTAGTGTTAGCATTAGCCTTATTGTTATCGTTGGTGTTATCATTAGTGTTAATGTTATGGGTAGTGTTAGCATTATGGTTAGTGTTAGCATTACTGTTAATGCTATGATGATAGCACTAGCGTTAATGTTATGGGTAGTGTTAGCATTATGATTGATGTATTCACTACTGTTATAACTAGTGTTAGCATTAGTGTTAATGCTATGGCTTGTGTTATATATACAGTAACTCCTCCTCAGCGCTGGGAGCGACATGTCTGACAGGATGTCTCTTCTCAGATGAATGACTCGTGAGTTTTCCGCTGGTAATTTTTCAGGCAGCAGAAAAATGTCTGACACCTCATCACGACACATGAGCCCCAACACAGGCTGAGATATGCTTCATAATCAGATCGTAACAGATTAGCCCAGATGGAGCTTGATAATGCCAGGGCGCGCCCGAAGACACGGAGATGGGACGCGATAAAGAGCAGCGGAGGAAGCTAAGGCGTTAGCGACGGTTAGCTCCCACGGTTAGCTGCTGCTGCTGCACAATCCAACAATGAAACAGTGCAAACATCCTCCTGTGTTCAGAGAGTAATGAAGGAGTGAAGGAGCAACGAGTGAAAGCAAAGCCCAGCCAAGCTGAAGGAGCACATAGCAGGGCTAATGCTAATGCTAACGAGCTTGTGGAAACGCTTGAAAAAGTGCTAACCTAATTTTTATGTCATTATCTGTTTGTGCAATGTGTACGTGTGTATTTGTGTTCAAGTGTGTGTGTGTTTGTGTGCGAGTGTGTGTGTATTTGTGAGTGCGAGTGTGTATTTGTGTGTACGGCGTGAGAAGGGGACTGATAAAAAATTCTTTCCCTTGGTTTGCCCCGGGGCATTTCAACTGCCCCTGGCTCCTTCCAGTCAGTGGCCTGCTCCTAATTGCCACACACACACACACACATGCACACACACACACACACACACACACACACACACACACACACACACACACACACACACGCACTTGCATAAAGAAATGCAGGGCTAGACGCAGAAAACACAGACGACTGCACATTTGTGCATGCATACACTCATGCATTGATTCACACACACACACACACACACACACACACACACACACACACACACACACACACACTGCCTCATCATTACAGACTGGTTGCACAGTTGTCGTCTGCATGGCTGAACCGTGGGTGAATCTAGCGGTGCAGCCGTTGGCGTTCTCCCCGTCCTGGAAAAACGGGTCTGGGGTTCAGACCTGATGATGTTCTCCACTGGGAGTTAACCATCACTCATTACGTCATTAGTGTGTAGATGCTCATTATGATGCCTTTAATGTTGAGGGTGAGCTTCAGGGGGGGCAGAGTGGGAAGGGCGGGTGGTGAGCGATGCTAAGCTAACATTAGCATTCTTGTTTGGATGTTCCACTTCTTTGAAATCAAGTGGCTTTCTCTGCTTTTTTTGGTTCTTCTGATACTTTGGAAAAGAACAAATCAACATTACAATGTTCAACACCACAACTGTCAAACTCGAGGCCCGGGGGCCCAATCCGGGCCTTTAGAGCATCCAATTCGGCCCGTGACAGAAAGCAAAAGTCCGAGAAACCATGAATAAAATACCAATAAAATCAGTTGTAGATTTCACCAAATTGATACACAAATTCAATGAAACTCCACAATATTAACAGGATACACACTTAATATAAACTGCTTTATTTTTCAAAATAAAACAACAGTTTTGCAATTTATGTCATGTATATATATTTTATATATTACGACTGGATTTTCTGCATTGAATAATTACTAAAGTGATGAAAAAATACTTTAAAATAAAATATTGTAGAAAAACTTCCATCCTAAAGTGCATTTATAAATGTGGGACTGAGCGGTTAGACAGACACACACTGTCAGACTCGCTTTAACGTCGTTCCCACGCCGCCAACGTCTCCGACAGACTTATTCAACATCGTGGCTTCCTGCCGTGGGGGGGTTGAACAAGCAGGAATCGCCCCCCCCAGACTTAGTCGAGGCAGTCGGTGTCGAATTGCACCGAAAATGGAAACGCAAACACAAAGTGACTGTTATTCAGCAGCAGCCTGTCGTAGTTCCCTCCGTCCACATCACAGCAGTGGTGCACGGCAGTGGTTGACAAGCCTTTTAGTCCTCAGACCAACGTGCACTTTATTCCAAACCACATGCACCCCCTCATTATATCACAGGAACCCCTTTTATACCGTCTCAAACTGTCAGCAAACTCTCTCTGCTGCTGTTTCTAGAGCCTTTAATTTCATCTTTTACTCACGTTACGACTTTACCTTTGCCTTTGTCTCCAGAATGTCTTGTTTTTCTGCTCCTCACACACCAGGCAGACATGGGAAACCAGCGGTCCGGGGACCACATGCGGCCCTCAGTCTAACTTTGTCCATCCCTCAAAGTAAAAGCTCAAAATGACTCAAAAGAACACACAAAATGAGGGAGAAATACCCCTAAACACAGTAAAAAAAATACAAAAATAAAGGATAGTAATACACAAAATGACAAAAAAAAAACTACAATAAAATGTGAAATGAGAGAAAGATATACACATTTCAAGGAAAAACAGAAAAATAATCCAAAAACACATACAAGAATGACAAAAATACACACAAAAAATTGACAAAATAAATGGGAAATACCCCCAAAACTGTAAAAATACAAAAGAGGATAATTTTAATAATAATGATAAAACAAAGTGAAACAATAATACACAAAAAGGACAAAACACACAGAACCTCTACAAAAACATGCAAAATGAGAAAAAATATTCACATTTCAGAGAAAAATACACAAAAAACACGCTTAATGACAACAAAACTGCACACAACAAAAAATGCAAAATGAAGGAATATACAATATTATACAACAAAATGAATCCAAAAACACACAAAACAGGAACAAAAACATGCAAAGTGAGAGAAAAATGTACAAAAATATTCCAAAAAGACAACAAACAACACAAAAATACACAGAAAAACATCTTGTTTCCGGTCTAAATGCTTAGATTAGTCATTATTCTAAATGTTAACATGAATATTGATCATGTGACCCCATGCTCAGAATGTCCTCCCGATGTGATCTATAAAGTGGTTGATTTGGGAAAGTGAAGCATTTATTTGGTGTTTGGTGCAAACCTGAGAAACGTGCACGTCTCTACCGCCCATGTACACGTCTTTCCTCCCTCACTCTTTGCATGCGTTACCTCTTTTTGATTCACACGCTCTCTCTGGTTCTCTCTCTCTGATTCTCTCTCTCTGGTTCTCTCTCTCTGGTTCTCTCTCTCTGATTCTCTCTCTCTGGTTCTCTCTCTCTGGTTCTCTCTCTCTGGTTCTCTCTCTCTGGTTCTCTCTCTCTGGTTCTCTCTCTCTGGTTCTCTCTCTCTGGTTCTCTCTCTCTGATTCTCTCTCTCTGGTTCTCTCTCTCTGGTTCTCTCTCTCTGGTTCTCTCTCTCTCTGGTTCTCTCTCTGGTTCTCTCTCTCTGGTTCTCTCTCTCTGGTTCTCTCTCTCCCTCTAAGCTTTTGCTCCAGCCTCTGTTTTCCCGACTGGCACGGGACGAGCCCCCACGTTTGTTTTTGTAGGCTTTGCTGAACATGAGCCGCTCTTTATGGAGGATTGAAAGCATTTGCTTCCAATGAAAATCTGGTCTTAGATTACAGGACCTGGGCCTGCATGGCGGGAACAGAGAGAGAGAAAAAGAAAGCTCTGGAACATTATAGGGAAGGAAAAAGTCACTTGTTAATTGGTCCCCGACTAATGATGTAACCAAAGATCGGTACGGGACTCACAAAGAGCCTGAGGAATCATTAGGGATCAATTAACACATGCATTAGTCAATAATCAGGATTGATTGTTGGTGTTAAGTAGAAACGAACATAGAAAGTCTCTGTTTTTTAGGTTTAAACGTGGGAAACATGCAACGCTAATGTTTGGATCATATCCCAGTGACTCAGGCCTGACATCCTACCATGATTGGATGTTTGTGTGGGATGCAGCTTCCCTCCTTCCTCCCTTCCTTCCCTTTCTTTTTTCCTTCCTTCCTTTATTGTTTCCTCTCTCCGTCTATTCCTTCCTTCCTTCCTTCCTACTTTGCTTTCTTCCTTCATTATTTCCTCCCTCCCTCCCTCTCTTCCTTCCATCCTTTTTTTCTTCCTTCCTCCCTTCCTTCTTCCCATCCTTCCTTCCTTCCTTTTTTCCTTCCTTCCTTCCAACTTTCCTTCCTTCATTTTTTCCTCTCATCCTTTCTTCCATCCTTTTTTTCCTTCCTTCCTCCCATCCTTCCTTCCTTTTTCCTGGTGATGCTACATTAGCCTAATCCTACCTGCATATATGCATCATCAATGTGCAATGGGCCAGATTTCTTGTTTTCACCCCCCCCCCCTCATTAGAACGCCTCCACTATGTGTGTGTGCATATGTATCTGTTCACAGGGAGGGGGTGGTTGCAGGTTCTCCCTCTCTCTCTCTCTCCATCCTAATGGTGTGTATAATTCAGGTGCCCCCCAGGCATGCTTTCAGGAATTCTTTAGCCTGAGGTAATGGGGGGCAAAGGCTGGGCTTTTTAGGTTCTTGATTATTCCGTTGATGTGGCAGCCTGGAAAAAGTCATCTCCACCGGATTAGCGCCAACATTCCCATTAATTATCAATGAAGTGGGGGCTTAGGGTTTAGCTACAGTAGGTGCTGGTGTGGGGGGGGGGGGGGGGGAGTGTTAGTGAAGCACGGTTGATTCTATGGGTGCCGTTATCAGCTTCAGTTAAAGGAAGAAGAAGAAGAAGAGCTTTGTGTCTAATCAATAAATAAGTGGATCAAATCCTGCTTTGCTCTGAGACTCGTTTACCTCCATCATCGTTCTTTATTCCTTTTGGAATAATAATAATAACAATTACTCTAGGCTTCCCCATAGAAACCCCCACCCATCCACCCACCCACCCCCCGCAGACGGAGGGAGATCCCTTCCTTACTTCCTTCTTCCCTCTCCTACTTCCTACATTTCTTCCTTCCTTCCTCCCTGTCTTACTTCCTTCCTATCTTCCTTTCCTTCTTTTCTTCCTTCCTTCCTTCTTCCCTCTCTCTCTACCTTCCTCCTGCCCTTCCCTCTTCCCTTCCTTCTTCCCTCCCTCTCTTCCTCATTTCCTTCCTTCCCTCCTTGCTTCCTTCCTTCCTCCCTCTCTTCCTTCCTGTAATTGGCTGCTACTGAGCGCGTGCAGACTAAAGGGACCGCTCCTTGAGCTCTAGTGGCCTTAATAGTCTTATCAAAGCCCCACAGGTTGCTGTACGCATCCATTGTTATGAAAAGCAGCTAGCTTTGTTAACGCTGTTTGTTCCCCCTCCTGCTAACTTTCCTTTTGTAGTGCCGTGTTCCTCTTTCCACCTCAGGTGAAGAAAAAGCAGGATGCGTTCCGTAAGCGTTTCCCCCTCAGGATAATAATATAATAAAGACTAAATCTCTCTGTCATTTCCAATTGTGCACGGGCTGGGATGGCAGAGTGGGGAAATGCCACCTTACAAGTCCTTTTGTGCTCCTGTTCCTCAGAAAGATGCGAGCAACGCTTCTTCTTCTTCTTCTTCTTCTTCTTGGCTGTGTTCTGTGAGAAATGAAAAGCAGGGTTATTTATAAATGTATTAAAAATGAATGCGTTTATGAAGCTGCTGCCATTGTTGTGTCTGTAAAGCCCCGCAGAATACCTTTAAAATGCTATTTATTCCCTTTGAAGCGCAGGGGCACAGCTAATGCAGGACGTAAACAAACCCTGGCTCTGATCTCGCCCCCCCTCCCCCCTCTGTTCCATGTGGTCATGTGACAGGTGATGGCCTGGACAACAGCGTGGCCTCCCCCAGCACGGGCGACGACGACGACCCCGATAAGGAAAAGAAACGCAACAAGAAGAGAGGGATTTTCCCCAAGGTGGCAACCAACATCATGAGGGCGTGGCTCTTCCAGCACCTAACAGTGAGTTCTAGCGATACGCGATGTGGGGGAGGGGCTTAGGAAATACCAGCATCTTTCTTATCAGAGCTGGGATCGTTTGCTTTGGTCTTGATGTGATTAAATCACCATACTCTGGTGCTGGTGATTCTGATTTAACCTGAGACTGAACAAACGTAACGTAAGAGGAAACGTTTGTCCAGAAAGATTCACGCAGGAGCGTTAAATAAAAGTGGGCGGGGCCACAAACACGTGATTGTATCTGATCTGAGGGTCCCGTGATCAATGTTCATGTCAGCATTAAAATAATGACCAATAAGATAAATGTTATATTTTTGATGTTTTTCTATAACTCTGTGTATTTTTGTTGTCTGTTTTGTAGTACGGATGTGTTTTTTAGTCCTTTTTTCACATTTTTGTTTTCGACTTGTGTGTTTTTGGAGAAATTTTGCATAATTTTGTGTGTTTAGTTGTCGTTTTTTATATTTTAGTTATTTTTGCACATTTTTGTAGTCGCCTCGTGTGTTTTTGGAGCATTTTTACTATTTTGCATATTTGTTTATTGTTGCATTTTATATTTTCCTGTTATTTTTGTTGTTGTTTAATATATTTTTGTTATTTTGCACATTTTTGTTGTCGCCTTGTGCGTTTATGGAGCATTTTTGTGTAATCTTTCTGTTGTAATTATGTATATTTCTGTTGTTTTATATATTATCGTAGTGTCCTTCTGTGTTTTTGGAGCATTGTTGCAGTTTTGTGTACATTTTCTTGCGTAGTTTTGTGGGTTTTTTTTGTCGTCTTATATATTTTCCTGTCATTTTTGTTGTCGTTTTATATATTTTAGTTAATTTTGTGCATTATTGGAGTCGCCTTGTGTTTTTTGGATAATGTTTACTGTTTTGTATAATTATTTTGGCAAATCTGTGTATTTTTAAAATCTTTTTGTACGTTCACTTTGGGGCAGCACAAAATGCGACGGCGTGCTGCACGTGGCTGTAAAATAACGAAAAGGCCGCAACAAACCAACCAATCATTGATGCGACTGTGAGACGTTGTGTTGTCGCTAAAAGACGACGTGTGTATTTAAGGCTCAGTGGATGTGACACGACTCCTAAGAGAAGCTAAATCTGCCGTTTTTGGGGAAAAACAGAGGCTAAATATAAGTTGGCAGCACTGCAACCAAATGGTGAATAAGCTGCTGTGTTCATGTATTTGTTACACACACACACACACACACACAGTCATCCTGCTCATGTGTTAAACACTTCAAAGGCTATATCTGTGCTATCTGCTGTCCATCTCCTCATCACATGCTCTCTCTAACGCCCCCAGCGTTATCAGCGTGTCGTGGATCAACCTCATTACGGAGCGCCGTCATTATTACACACACACACACACACACACACACACACACACACACGCGCACACACGTCTGAATGGGATTTAAACACACAGCCTTTTCCATTCCCTGGATTACAGCAAAAACACACTTGCACCGTTTCCTCCCTCGGAATAAAAAACTCACGATGAGGCCTTTTGAACGAACGCATTTGAAACAAACCGATTAGTGATGTTTAACGTTAACAATGGGTGTGTGTGTTTCTTTAAGTGTAACGTGTGCATTAACGTTCTTTAGATCAGTAGCCCTCTGATTACAAACCACGCCCTAAACTTAACTCTAAGGACTTTATTTTGGTGATAAACATTGGCAACAGGAAGCCCTCGGTCACATTGTGTGTATGAAATACAAAGAATGTACACGACAATGACAGAAATATACAAAAAATACTCCATAATCACAAAAACAACACAATTGGACTCCAAAATTACACAACATTACTACAAAATACACTGAAAAAATTAAACTTACTTGTTTCTCTCACTGGTTTCTATTGTTTCTCTCACTAGTTAATCTCACTGGTTTTTGTTGTTAATCTCACTGGTTTCTGTTGTTTCTCTTACTGGTTTCTGTTGTTTCTCTCACCGGTTTCTGTTGTTTCTCTTACTGGTTTCTGTTGTTTCTCTCACTTGTTTCTGTTGTTTCTCTTACTGGTTTCTGTTGTTTCTTACTGGTTTCTGTTGTTTCTCTTACTGGTTTCCATTGTTTCTCTTACTGGTTTCTGTTGTTTCTCTCACTGGTTTCTGTTGTTTCTCTTACTGGTTTCTGTTGTTTCTCTTACTGGTTTCTGTTGTTTCTCTCACTGGTTTCTGTTGTTTCTCTCACTGGTTTCTGTTGTTTCTCTCACTGGTTTCTGTTGTTTCTCTCACTGGTTTCTGTTGTTTCTCTCACTGGTTTCTGTTGTTTCTCTCACTTGTTTCTGTTGTTTCTCTCACTTGTTTCTGTTGTTTCTCTTACTAGTTCATCTCACTAGTTTTTGTTATTGGTTTCTCTTGCTGAATCATCAACCGTCCTGTCTTTGTTTGGATGATGCCAGGCTGGTCTCTTAGAGATAGACACCATGCCAATTAGAGATACACACACACACACACTCACACACACACACACACACACACACAGATGCACTGCAGTCAGGATTTGCTGTTTGTCAGGTTTGATGAATGCAAACTGTGTCTGACACACAGACTGAGATTTGGATTCCCCCCACCACACACACACACACACACACACACAAACACGTACCCTCGGGGGGGTTCCCATTGTGCAGCATTGCTAAGGAAAGATGGGTGGTAAAGTGAGCAGGTAGTTTCTCCTCTTTTCTTTCTCTGAGGATTCCTGAGTCGTTCAAAGACAAACCGTTGATTTTTAAACTGATTTTACAAGTAGAGAAAACACACAAAAACACACAAAACAAGAAATCCAGATTTAATCTGAATGAAACTCAGTGAGATACTTAAAGAACCAACTCAACATAACTGAGTCAAATTTCATAACGATCAAGCAATTATGAACCAAGATATGCATATTTAAAATTTCACCAATGCTGAACCAGAATCAGTTTATTGATCGGGATCATCTCCAAAATTTGATGGAGTCTTCCAAAGGCTAAGGTCTATGTTTAGTTAGAATTTTGTCAAAATCCGTGGAGTATTTTTGACGTACATCCGTTAACAAATAAACACAGTTGAAACATTCAGAAGATTAAAGTAAATTTCTTGAAAAAAGTTGTCTGAAGAAAATGAAACCTTAACTTATTATTTTAAAAAAGAAAAGAAAACATAAACTTGCTGGAATTAAATAAACGCAGGTAAAAAAAAATATTACGTCCCTGGCGGAGAAAATTACAGAAATATACACAAAAGAAATGCACAAAAATGACACACAAATAAATATAAAAACAATAAAAACAGATGAAAATAGATGAAAAAAACCTCTAAGTAAAGCAAATAAGAGTAATAAATAACAAATAAAAATAAAATATTACAAATAATATAAAAACATTTGACAACTTACTTAAATAGAAAATATGTTTCAAAATAATAATTGAGTAATAAATACATTTTAAAAATACGTACAAAAATATATGATGATATTAATAACTAAAGACTTAACAAAATAAAAGAATATTGACATTAAAAATGTACTTTGTTAAATGTTAACTAACATACTGGATTAAATGTTCACATATCAAGGTCAGAAGTACAATAAAAACCAGACTATTATTATTTATACCTGATCATTAAACTCTCCACAAGCTGCTGTGCATTAGCATTAGCATAGCGAGCTACGCGTATAGCCAGAAACGTACAGTAACCCACTTCCCTGTGACGACCCTCGTGGGACGACTTTATCTGAATGTTGTTGGAGCGTTTAAAGGAGCAGCTGTAACACTTGAAAATAAAGCGTATTTCCTCTGATAGGCCGACACATGGTCGCCCTCTGCGTGTTGATTGGACGACGCAGCGTCTGCGTTTTCACGGAGTCGCTGACGAGCCCTGAGCTGCTTGTAACTCCGGGATAATGGATGTAATCTGAGTTAAAGTAATGTAGGATTACCTCAGCGTTTGTGTTCTGTGTGTTAGAGCCTCCATCTAATCTCCGCTGCCCCCCCTCCCCCCCAGCCCCCCCTCGTTCCTCCACAAATGGTATTTTCTTGTTTAATTTAACAAGAAATGAGTAGTAAATGAAAGCTCAGGCCTCCAATCCCCAGCGCGCCCTCTCCACTCCCCGATGAAAAGGCAATTTGTGAAATTATGTGATAGAGTAATTAGATGGAATTCAGGTGTCCCCCCCCCCCCCTTTCCCATTTAGATTGTAGCTGTGCTGACTGTGTGTGTGTGTGTGTGTGTGTCGTACACATTATCGCTAGCGCTCTCCTCCCCTCCTATTTGTACACAGATGCAGTGTAACGAGGGGCAGCCGTGATCGCAGCTCATAAAAGAAGCAAAGCCACAACCCCCCCCCCCCCCCCCCCCCCCTCTTTAAAAGCTGTAAACTGCACTGTGAGCGAGTATAAAAAATCACACTGGAAGGAATAATCCGCCGTTAATACAATTAGAGGCTAATTTAACCGCTGGCGTACGCAGATGTAGCCGCTTCACCGCAGTCAGAAGCTTTGTGGGGGTGTGGGGGGGTGTGTGGGGGTGTGTGGGGTGTGTTGAACAGAAACAGGTGTGAATGAAGAGCCATAAAATCCAATTCTGCGCTGGTGGATGAAGGGTGTGTGTGTGTTCGTGTGTGTGTTCGTGTGTGTGTGTGTTCGTGTGTGTGTTCGTGTTTGTGTGTGTGTGTGTGTTGAGAGAGAGTTCATCATCAGGTTCTTTCACCTAAAAATCAGTCTGAAAGCAAACAGAAACATGTTACCTGTAACTAAAGTAACTAAAGACTAAAGCTGCCCTGTCCAATTACAGCCCTAGTCTGAGGGAGGGGGCGGAGCATGACCGTAAACTAAGATTAAAGTGTTGAAAATTACCTATGGATGGATAGATGGAAGGTTTACAGATAAATAGATGGATGAGATGAAGGATGGATGGTTGGATGAGTTGTTGGACAGATATATGGATGGATGGGTGAATGAATAGTTGGACAGCTAAATGGATGGATGAGTTTACGGACAAATGGATGGATGCGTGGTTGGACAGATGTATGGATGGATGAGTGGTTTGACAGATAAATGGATGGATGAGTGGATGGATGAACAAATAAATTGATAAATAAAATGACAACAGAAATACTCATAATTACCCAAAAGACTAAAAATACACAAAAATAAGACTTTTACAGAATGGGCCTAGTAGGCTGTTTGAATCTTGATCAAAAACAACCTTTTTTTATTTTTATTTTTAAATGTAAGTGTTTGGGGTATTTTATTTTGAAAAAAATGCTACTATATCTTACTAAACTGATTGTTCCAATGGGGCAGCACTGGAAAAGTTTTCTGTGGTGATAAAAACCAAAATGTCTAACAGACGGAGATGAGTTGATAGAAAAAATAATAAAATAATACTTAACACTCAATTTTTATTTTTTTTAAAAGAAAAAAAAAACTGAGAGAAACTGCATGTTTTTGTCTGATTTGTTGGAAACACTTTCCAATTTCTGGCACTTATTGTTACAAGTTTAAAGTGACAGTTCTAATCCCCTTCAAAATAAAAGCACAAGATCCTTTTTCTATCTTTTTTGCATGTGTCCTTAAGTCAAAAAGCAGAAACAAACACTATTTGAATGAAATCTCCAGCTTGTGATTAATGATGGAGTTTTTTTATTTGTCTCCCTTTGAGGGAAATTTGTGTCGTACAGAGAATTATGTTTGTCACTAAAAGTCGTGTCACGCTTTGTTTGGTGCTCATCAGCTTCACTTGTCGATAAATGTCAGTGATCTCCATCAGGACAGTGGACAGTGCTCTGTGAGGCCTGGTGTCTCTCATTAGCTCCTAATTTAATCCAAATGATGGTCCCAGTCTGAGGCGCCACAGCTTTAGGATTTCAAAGACGTCCTCAGACAGATGGACAGATCTGGACAAAGATGAGAAGAAACATCCGACAGAAACAGGAACAAGTTCAGCGTCTGCACATTAAATTACACATCGCTTTGTCTCAAGCTGCTTTTCTACAAAAGCTTCCAAGAACTTTTAGTTTATGGCACTTTTCTTCCTGAGACAAAAGCACAGTAAACCCCGCCCCCATAACTTTGGGTACAGTTCTAGGCTAAAGTTTTCTGTTCTAAAGTGAAGTTTGTAGTTCTAATTTAATGTTCTTAGTTCTTAAAAAAAAGTTCCTACTTTATCTGCAAGTTCCTAGTTCAGGGGTAAAGTTCTTAGTTTTGGGTAAAGCTGTTATTTCCAGAGTAAAGTTCTTTTTCTTTGGGTAAAGTTCTTAGTTTTGATGTAAAGTTTTCATTGTTGGGATAAAGTTCTTGGCTCTAGGGTAAAACTTTTATTTTGTGGCTGAAGTTCTTAGTTTTGGGGTAAAGTTTTCATTGTTGGGGTAAAGTTCTTAGCACTGGTGTGAAGTTTTTATTTCTAGTGTAAAGTTCATTTTTCTATCATAGGGTTCTTAGTTTGGGGGTAAATATCTTAATTTTGGGGTGATCTTCTTAGTTCTACGGTAATTCTTTTAATTCTAGGGTAAAGCTCTTAGTTCTCGGTTAGTTCTTAGTTTTCGCAGTAAAGTTCTCAGTTCTTAGGTGAAGTTTTTAGTTCTGGGGTTAAAGTTCTTAGACCCAGGGAAATGTTCTCAGGAAAAGTTCCTAGTTTATCCGAAAATTTCTTCGTTCTAGGGTAAGTTTCTTAATTCTGTTGAAAGTCCTTCGTTGAGCTTAATTCTCAGGTGAAGTTCTTGGTTCTGGAGTGAAGTTGTTTGTTCTAGGCTAAGGTTCTAGTTTCTGCTGGAAGTTCTTAGTTGTGCGTAAAGTTTTTAGTTCTGGGGTAAGGCTCTTAGTTCTGGGTAAGGCTCTCAGTTCTGGGGTAAGGTTCTGGTGGTAGGTGGAAATGCGTCCTGTGGGAACAAAATAGTGTTTAAAAGGCCATTTGGAAGCAAAGGCTTGTCCGTACCAAAGGCTGGAGTGCTTGGTGTCAAAGAGGAGGCAGCTGAGTCAACCTGGCCACCTCCCCACTACACACACACACACACACACACACACACACACACACTGTGCCCCAGCCCCCACATTACCCCACACCTTGTAATGAAAACATCATCAATTATCCCTCTTGACAGGCCCCAGGGACCCAGGGCAGACAGCTCTCTTTTGGGGGCTTGTCTTTGTGGGCCGACCCTTGCACACAAACAGACCCACATTCTGTGTATATATGTGTGTGTGTGTGTGTGTGTGTGTGTGTGTGTGTGTGTGTGTGTGTGTGTGTGTGCGTGGGATCCACACAGGTCCTCCTACGGTATGGATTAAAAACTGATAAGATGGTGACCTTTCTGTTCCAATGGGGGAGATAGTGGACAATCCATCTGCTGGAGGTGTGACTGAGTAACTGTGTGTGTGTTATATCTGGTACTGGGTGGGGTGGGGGGGTGATGGTATGACTGGGAGTCCTGAGAGGCCATCTGTGTCATGATTGATGGATGGAATGATGGATGGATGAGGAGAGGAACAGATGGAAGGAGGGACTCGGTGGATGATGGAGATCCTTGAGGAGAGGAATCACAAAGTTTGGGTCTGAAGGTTAAACTTTGGGTCGTTCCATGTTTCCACAACCATCACGTCATTTCTTTGGCATTTCTATTTCTCTGTTTGATTAAAAACTCTTCTTTCTTTAAATACTGAGTCCAAACAATGTCTACATTGAGTAAACTTAGCAGTAATATTATGACGCTCAGAAATCTTGAGATACAAAGTTTACGAGCAACAAAAAACTGAAGCCTATGGAATTTAGCACAATAAATGTTTTCTCTATGAAATCTTAAGCTGCAAGATATCTGCGCTACAGACTCTCTACTCTACGAAACCTTGAGCAAGGAAATCTCATTGCCACAAAGTCACGACTCAATTAAATCTCTACGAAATCTATAATTTACAATATTTCTGCAATTTTTGAACCTCAATATCATGTGTGTATCCATTTCATTCGCTACACATTCAACAACCCATTTTTTTAGGGAAAATTTTTGTAAAAAT
This sequence comes from Gouania willdenowi, assembly GCF_900634775.1. Taxonomy (NCBI): domain Eukaryota; kingdom Metazoa; phylum Chordata; class Actinopteri; order Blenniiformes; family Gobiesocidae; genus Gouania; species Gouania willdenowi. Next base: position 2,004,827 of record NC_041058.1, on the reverse strand, counting down.
GCAAAATATTCTTTTGAAAACAAGTTATTCTGTGTTGGAATTTTCTGTTTCACAAAACTTTTTCTTCTATTTTCCACAATCTGAGGCCCTACTTTTGAATCTTGTGCCCTTTTTTCTTTGTATATCCTTGACTTTTCTGATAAATTTTCTTTAAAAATGTCTGTAATTTGCAGGATTTCATTAACGTTATTTGCACGTATAGACCCAAAATGACTCAAACACACAATCTGACAGAATGACAAAACTAATACACAAAAGACAAAAACAACATGTAAAATGACCAAAAATACACAAATTACTCAAAAACACATAATATGACAGAGAAATTGACAAAATGACAAAACTATAACACAATTGACACCAAAAACTTGCAAAATGAAAGAAAAAACACACACAATGATTCCAAAAACACATAATATGACACGAAAATACACAAAATGGCTTCAAAAAGACATAAGATGACAGAAAATTTGAGAAAATGACAAAATGATTACATAAATGACTCAAAAAACATGCAAAATGACAAAAAATATACAAAATGACTCCAAAAACAAACAATCTGACAAAAAAATACACAAAATGACAAAAGTAATACACAAACCACTCCAACAAACTTGCAAAATGACAGAAAAAGACTCGTAATCGTGGGTTTTTTTGTAAACTCGTGTCAGTATGTCAGAGTTCCGTTTGTATCCCTTCTGGGCTGTTAACTTTTAATTCACCTCACCTTTAAACTCACAAAAAAGCCTTGCACGGAGTGTGTGTGTGTGTGTGTGTGTGTGTGTGTGTGTGTGTGTGTGTGTGTTTCCTTGAGAATGTGAGAACTTTACAGACCCTCGAGGTCGGTCAGCAGCACCGGAGGTGACCAGCGGTCACGAGAGACCAAAGGAAGGCCACACACTCACACACACACACTCTCACACACACACACACACACACACACACACACACACACACACACACACACACACACACACACACACACACACACACACAGCTTCAATTCAAAGGATTGACTGGATATTTTTTCATGCTACTAAAATCAGAGTTGAGTGCAGTGTGAGTGGGCGTGGCCATAAGGGAGTATAAAGTTTGAGCGAGCGCCGCCCCCTCCCCCAGCGGCTCTCGTATAATTTCATAGTGAAACAGTTCAGTGTGTGGTTTCATCGTCGCGCGTCAGGATGATTGATGGATTTGTGCTGAAGTTGTTTCGCACGCCTTCTATTTTTCATTATCAGCTGTGTGAGAAGAGCGTGTGTGTGTGCGCGCGCGTGTGTGAAATCCTTCTTGCTCTGCGACGCACTAATCAGTTTACAATCATCTGCAAATTCATGGAAGACAAAGACACACGCACGCACACATGTGTATATTTAGATGTATATTCTAGAGCGTAAATACACATGTACGCGCACACACACACACACACACACACTTCTGCGCTGACGTCAGTGTGTGTGTGCGGGGCGTGGAGTTCCCCACCGTCTCTGTGGAATTTATTGGAGGGTTAGTGGCACGTTGACATGTGGAGGAGTTAGGGGGGAAAATATTGTCATAAATCTGTGGTTAGCTTGATGAAAAGTCGTTTTCTTCACAAAATGACAGCAAAAGTACTCAAAATAACAGAAAAACACACAAAATCCCCCCAAAATACACAAAATGACAGAAAAAACACATCAAATCCCCACAAAATACACAAAAAACACACAAAATGACTACCAAAACACACAAAATGACAACAAAAATAAACAAAAAGACAACCAAAATAAACAAATGACAGGAAATAACACACAAAATACATAAAACGACAATCAAAATACTCAAAATAACAGAAAAATACTCAAAATGACAGTAAAAAAAAATGAAAAAACACACAAAATCCCCCAAAAATACACATAATGACAGCAAAAATCAACAAAACTTGAACCAACGTCAGTGTGTGTGTGCGCGGGGCGTGGAGTTTCCACCGTCACTGTGGAATTTATTGGGGGGTTAGTGGCACGGTGACATGTGGAGGAGTTAGGGGGGAAAATATTGTCATAAATCTGTGGTTAGCTTGATGAAAAGTCGTTTCTTTGGCTTAGCTTAGTTTAGCTAGGCTAACGCGTAGCCGCACTCATCACAACACCTCCTTGGCACGGGGGGGGGGGGGACCCTTTTAACAGGAGCCCAGTTCAGATGTGTAGCATGAGTTTGTTCAGACGCTGCTGATGTATTAACTGTAAAGTGTGAAATCACATTAGCGCTAGCTGTTAGCCACTATCCATTAGGCTGCGTTTGGCAATCCAGAGGATTGTGGGATATTTTTTTCTGGCTGGAGTCAGCAGCTCAATACCTTTTACTTACAGCAACTGCAGCAGCTTGCCCTAGATACAGTGTGGTGTGCGTGTGCGCGCGTGCGTGCGTGCGTGTACTTCATGGCTGTGTGTAAACGTGTGTGTGTTTTGTGAGGCTGTGCTGTGGTGCTAATCAGTGTGTGCGTCGGCTGAACTAATTTATCAATCCAGTTCCTCCCTCTTGTTTTCTCTCCCGAGCGTGAACCGAACCCGTCTCACACTGAACACACTCCTCTCTCCATCTTTAATGCATGCCCCCCCCTCCCCGACCCCCCCCCCCCCACTCCACTCGACCATGACTCTCCCTCCTTTCTGTCGGCTATAATGTGCAGCTGGGTTGCCTCACATTTTTAATGGCCTCCGAGCATGATATCATAGCAACATTGGGCCACTTGTGCAGTAGCTTTGATTTATCCAGAGACTCTCGTCACTTTGCACCTTCATGTCTTTCTAGTTCTGGGCTTTGAAACGTGCAGCAAAGGTCACCATGCATTACAGCAGAACAAAGTTAACGCACAAAATGATAGAAAAATAGACAAAATGACTCCAAAAACACACAAAACAAAAACAAAAAACATCCAAAATAAGAGTGAAATGTACACGTAACAATGAAAATACAGTGACAGATATACAGTGACAACCGAAATACACAAAAACTCTCAAAACAACAACAAAAAAATACAAAATGAGAGTAATATATACACAATGACAACAAAAATACACAAAAATCACCACAAAAACAAAGAAAATGACCCCAAAACACACAAAACGACACAATAAACATACTATATAAGAGAAAGAAAATATACAGTTACAATAAAAATACACAAAAATATACAAATTGACTGTAAAAAACTAAGGAAATGAACATAATACACTATAAAATAAGAAAACATAACAAAAATACATAGAAATCTATTACAACAAAAATAACTACAACAGTTATTTGTTTATGTATTTATTAAAGGATACTAACACCAGCAACCTTTGCTCCTTATTGTCAAAGTCACAAAATAAGCTCTAAAATAATACTTTATTGATCTATAATGTGTATATCTATTAATACTTGTGTTTCAATGTTTCTTTTTATCTTGTGCATGAAAATGCTTCGTTTTATCTAAATGTGTTAAACTGAACGTGTGTTTGAGCACACACACACCCTGGCAGGTGAACCGTGTTTGACACACACACACACACACGCACACACACACACACACACACACACACGCACACACACACACACACACACACACACAGAGGGGTAAAGGTAGAGGTAGAATTGTGCATATGTTGCATTTTTTCCTCTGATTTCTCAGTTCTTTAAAGTTCTCTGTTTTTCTGCAACCCCCCCCCCCCCCCCCATCCCCCCCCCCCCCCACCTCTGTAGACGTTTGCGTTAGAACAAGGCTGAGGTGCTGCTCACTTGTTTGTTACGACACATTAAATCATTGATTTATAAACGTGGTGCACACACACACACACGCACACACACACACACACACACACACACACAGAGAGAGAGACTGTAAATAAAAATGAAGGTGAGAGAGTCCAGTTGGGACATAGAGAGCAAACGCTAAATATAGAGCTGAGGAAAGAAAGGGGGCGGGGCCAGATGGGCGAGGAGGAGTAAAAGAAGAGGAGGAGGGGTGTAGGTGAGCTCTGAGTGATGGAGACGTCTCCTCTCATCGTTTCAAACTACATAAGGGATCCATTGTGAACTACCTCAGGACCTCAACCCCCCACCCACCCCCCTGTCCCCTACTGAGGCCCCCAGGGGCCGGCGCTCACTTTCTAATTAAAACGTCGGGGGGCAAAAAGGGTAATTGTGATAATCACATAATAATATCGAAGGGTTATTAGAATGTTCTGCGCTCCCCAAATTGCTTCCTCCGACAGATCACATTTCAGACGCGTTACGTAAAGTCGGCTTTGCTTGAAAGTCAGGTGAGACCATGTGAACACACACACACACACACACACACACACACACACACACACACACATGCACACACACACACCACAGTCCATGAATGAGCTATCTGAGAATCTGTGTGTGTGTGTGTGTGTGTGTGTCTGAAGCTTACCATAAAAAACGCAAACCGAAATAAACAAAATGACTAAAAATACACAATATGATGCAAATATGAAAAATAACAAATACAACAAAAATACAGAAAACGACAAACAAAATAAAGAAAAAATATATAAAAATATGCAAAGTACTAACAAAAATACCCAAAATGACAGAAAAATACACCAAATGAGTGAGAAACACAAAAAATGCAAAAACACACAAAATTACAGCAAAAATACACAAAATTCTAACAAAAATACATAAAATGAGAGAAAAATACTCAATCAAAGCAAAAATATACAAAATCATTCCAAATATGCATAAAACGACAAAACAAAACACAAAATGACAGAAAAATATACAAAATGAGCGAAAAATACAAAAAAAACAGCAAAGATACACAAACTTATTCAGAAAATACATAAAACAACCAAAATAAACAAAATGACATAAAAATACACAAAACAACATCAAAGACCAGATCAGATGCCTTGTGTACTGTATGCCTTTGCTTAAAAGTCAGGTGAGACGATGTGAACACACACACACACACACACACACAGAACAACAGAACATTAGTTTAGAGAGATGATGATGATGATGATGATGATGATGATGAATGAGGATGGTGGTTCCTGTTCCTTCCAGGGAACCAGGCTGTGTCTTCTTCATTTACACCCCCCCCGTCCTCCCCTGGTTCCAGCAGCCTGAGGCTAGCCCACCTCCAGCTGTGGCTACGTTGGTGCTAGCGAGCGCTGATGGCTGCTCAGCTCCTCCCTGAGCTCACACAGGCGGTAATTACGGCCTTAAAGAGGTTTAGTGGGCCAGCAAACTGCATAATCACCCCTGAATTAGCCCCAGATCATCAGCCTCAGCCCAACGAGCAGCGTTTACAGCTAGCACCAGCTAGCACCAGCTAGCACCAGCTAACACCAGCTAACACCAGCTAACACCAGCTAACACCAGCTAACACCAGCTAACACCAGCTAGCTTCGCCTTATTGCACAGCAGGTGTTGTGCAACATCCGGCGCCCTTCATAAACTCCCCTGAGCTGGAACCAGGAGAACCTAATGAAGCGCGCACACACACACACACACACACACACACACACCTTTCACATTTGAACTGTTATCAGTACTCAATGATGTCAACGATACCAATTTACCATATTTATTTCTCATAATAATAATAATAACAAACTTTAAATTAATCCTGCTGTTTTTACAGATGTGGCCTAAAACCTTCTAAATGTCCTAATAAAACACGTTATTTTGCACCATATTAGTTTTTATTAACTTTTAAAAATAGGGCGACTTAACAGTTTTAGAGCCTGTGTTCCTCCATCTTGAAATCATGTGATTGATGTCATCAATGCCTGTAAACATCCCATTGTTTTCTATTGCAGTGAAACATTCAGCCTGATTTTTAGAACATTTTAGAGATTTTTAGATCATTTAGTAACTTTTCCAGTGAAAATGACAACTTGTGCTGCTTTTGGTTGATCTAAATAATCATGAAAAGTTAAAGATGTAAATGTAACCATCTTTTTGATTACAGAAAGAGAATAAAAACTAAAAAAAGAATCAGTACCCACAGTGGGCGACAGTTCCAACTCTGTGGTTTGGTAGTAGACAATGAAGCAGAGAAGAAGAGCTTTCCTAAGGGACATTTACTCTCCCTTTAACAGTGTGCTGACACGCTCTGGTGGCTGATTGAACATGGACTGTTGAAGGACTCCGCCCCCCCCCAAAGGACTTCTATCCTAACCGAAATTAAAGAAAACGACAGAAAAACAGACAAAATGATCATAACCATACATAAAATGCCAACAAAAATACAGAAAATGAGAGAAAATACACACAAGACTAACAGAAGACACTAAATAGCAAAAATAGATAAAATGACAAAAAAAAAAT
>NC_041058.1:1878500-1993500 GCF_900634775.1 Gouania willdenowi | reverse complement strand
ATCACACTCATTATGTGTCGAGAAAACCTTTATTAACACATGAAGAAGAAGAAGAAGAGGGAAAACCGCTGGCGCCGCTCTGATTTTACACGTCTGATTGTTTATCAAGGAGTGCTCTTCTTCTTCTACTGCACTATAGCATCACATGGGACGTAAAGACTGTGCCTGTGTGTGTGTTGGTAAAGCAAGGAAACCAAAGATCTAGGACCAGAGTGACCCCAGTGTGAGGTTACCATCCACTTCCTGTTTCTCTACATGTACAACATCACATCATTGATGCTACATGTAGCTACATGTAGCAGGGAAAGCTAAAGCTAACCCCCAATTTCCATTGAATGCATAACAACGCATAAATTCACCAAAAATAAGCCCGTGTGGGACAGGAAGTAGTGCACTTTTTCAACAATTTCAACCCTTTTACCTTTTTTCTGCAACTACACCAAACTCACCATATTTGAATCAATTTTTATCACATTTCTTGCCATATTTTTGCTCCTTTAATGTATTTTTGCTACATTACTCCTATTTCTGATACTTCTACATCATATTTTTATACCTTTTCTTCTCATTTTTTCCACTTTCCAGACATGTTCAACACTTATAAACCCTTTCCACCACTTTTCCACCTAATGTCACATGTTGACCCATTATTGTCACTTTTAACCTATTTTCACCATATTTCATTGCAATTTAACCACATTCACCATTTATCATGCCCATCATTTACCAGTTTAAGCTAATTGTTCAATTATTTACACTTTAAACCATTTTTACCACTTTTTCTCTCCGTTTTGCCCACTCTGAACCTTTTAACCAATCTCTGTGGTTTTTAAAATGCCATGTCTGTTTTTGACCAATAAAATCCCATTTTACCACATTTTCCACCATTTTTCCTCTGGTACCTATATTTTGGGGGTCGGGGCTGAAAAGGTTGAGAACCACTGGATTAAGCAACGATCCAATCAAATCAATGGAAACTCAAAGCAATCGATTCAACGTTTCAGTAATAAAATGTACACAGTGGCGTCCTTTTCTCTCGTCTGTATTCCACTGGGTTGACGTTCCATATTCCCAACTCTCTGATTACATATGCAGCGTTAGGGGTGTGTGAAAGTGGGGGGGGGATATATTTGTGTAAGAGGCTTCCTAATTACCAGCACTGCTTCTTCACTTCACTTAACTTTCTAATTGGCTCGGCTTTTTGGCTGCCATTAATTACAAGATTTTATATTCCATTAATGATTGGGGGGAGGGGTGGGGGTGTGTGTGTGCACGCTCTCACGTGCACTCACAGCGTACATCCAGATTCCAGCTCTACGCTCCAATGAGCACACGTCTCATTAGCCTCCATGGTAGTGATGTGTAGCTAACCTTCGTCTTTCACTAAAAAGCACATCCGTCATGTTTCTCCCAAACACAGACAGTGAAACCTTTTGTTGACGTTGTGTGTTTTTCTCCTTGTCTTACAGCATCCGTACCCGTCAGAGGAGCAGAAGAAGCAGCTGGCACAGGACACGGGTCTCACCATCCTACAAGTCAACAACTGGTGAGTCGCTGTTGAGGTTTGGGTTTTTGGGAGCGTCGACACCGCCTCAGGCGATGCTCGTTCTTAATGATTGGAATTAATGTCTGCGCTCCGCCCTGTTTTCATCTCCCACACACACACACACATACACACACACACACACACGCTCACCCAGATCAATCAATCCATCCTACCAGATACAGCCCCGAGTGCTTCTCAAACCCACTCCAAACATGAGCCTTAATTAGGAGTCAAGCTGTTTTCTGAAAACATCCAATCAAATCACAGCTCCTTAAAGAACCATCAGTGGGGAAAGTGTTTGCTGTGTTCACTATGTTTGCTCTGTGGCCAAAAATTGATCATATCATTAATTATTTTACTTTAAAAACATGGTTCGTATCAAACACCGGATAAACTTTCATGTAGTTCCACAACTGGCCAGTGGTGACAGTGTTGGACATAATGAGCGCTTAACGCAGGTTGCTCTAATGTTCTCGTCATTGATCATCACAACTAACTGGAGAGACCACACTGTTGTATGTAGGGATGGGTATCAAATTCTCTCCTTTTTTAGGTATCGACCAAATTCCTTTGCTATTAAATGGGACCGAGTCACGTAAAATCTAACGGTTCCATGTTTTGGTACCTAAATGCAAACTTGTGACTGTGAGGGAGTGGAAGAGTAGTCTATTTCCCATGCAGTACCTGAACACAACAAAACAAAGCAGGCTCCTCCCACACACGCTTCAATCAATCAATCAATCAATCAATCAGTCTATCTGTATTTGTCATTGCACATGTTACAGTTTCATCCCATCCAAGAAACGTGAAAAAACAATCACATATAACACGGGAGGACAGGAGCAGGAGAACTGTGGGGCGGCGCCCCGTATGTGTTAGATGAAAAGTAGAAAACTCCTCAGCACATAGAAGCAAAAAAACTCAGTTACAACAATTACAACAGCAGAATTCAAGAACATAGCACTTATAGGCAGTAGGAGAAACAGGATTAGAACCAACTGACCTCTGGCACAAACCAAAACTTGGTGTTTTTTTGCCAAAAATGGATAACGTAGAGACGCTGACTACCTTAGACTCTATAAATAAGTTCATTTTTGCCGTTTGCACAAACATTTTCACATTTGTGCACAAATGCAAGTGAAATACTCGCAATATAGATCTCTGTCACATAGATCTGCTGTTTAGTTTGTTCATTATAGGTAGTTGTAGTTCAGGGTCTTCATGACGAAGGGATTTCTGTGTTGTTACAATACAAAGAGTTAGATGTTGGTTTCATATATATTTGTTAAAGTTTGTTGATATTATTGTTATTATTATTAAGGGGAAATAAATGTGGTAAATTATTAGAGATTTTATTATTTACTGTTTATTACAACATCAAAGTAGTGAAATGATTACCGTTGAGTACTGATAATGATTCACAGGTACCGAGTATCGGTTTGAATGTTACTGTCATTGAGTAGCTTTTATTAGTACTTTTACTTTTCTGAATTCTGAATCAGTCATTTTACTTGTACTTAAGCACGTTTTAGAAGATGTAATTGTTACATTTCTACACCCAACCATTACTTAGCCTTGTTTATAACTTTCTACATGAGATGTTTACTGTATACAGTGGAGCCGTGACTAGATTTATTACCAACAATAAACATGGGAGGGTAAAAGTAACTTTTACTTTGACTACTATTTAATTGAGCTACTTTTTACTTGTACTTGAGTATTTTATGTATAACTTACTTGTACTTGTACTTGAGTACAATTTCAATCAAGTAACAGTACTTCTACATGAGTAGATGTATCAGTACGGAACTTTTTACACTGTTTCCTAATTGTGCAACATTTCACCACTGTTCTACTGCGTTGTTTGGGAGCGTGCGCGCTTCTATTCGTCACCACGAACACAGAGGGATGTGTGCACGTACAGTACGTTAAAGTCAACCTGCACAGAGAACCAACCACCCATGACGTCGTGCTGTGTTTGAAGCTAACGTGGCTAACCCACTCCTCTAAATTACTGCCCTCTAAGTGGCTGCCAGCCTGCTAATTAGGCAGGAGTGTGACGGGCTGGGCCCATAAAACCACAAGTGTAACCTGAGGTAACTCAGCGTTAGGTGGAAAGTGGCCTGGGCGTCCTCGCACGGCTGCTTTTATCGTTTTATCACCACGGCGACGGCCATCAGCACATGCTCAGCGTTATTAGCCGTGACTGATTAAAGAGGCTAGCCTGGGCAGCGCGCCTTTGATCTGAGCGGCCCTTAAAATAATTCCTCCAAGTATCAGTGACTGGTTCAGTGGGTGGGTGTGGCCATATGAGGAAGAGGAGAGACGAGACATGATAACTCCCAGTTACCAGCAGGATAACGATGTTAGCATTGTTCAATCTGAGACCTTACACACACACACACACACACACACACACACTGAACCAGGGGAATCCTGCAGAGGTTATCGAATCATGTGACCTGTAAGAAATCCACGGGGGATCAAATCCTCCAGCTGAGATGAAGCTGCACCGTGCACGTGCACACGTGTGTGTGTGTGTGTGTGTGATTGTGCATCTTTATCGGATAAATCATTATGGACTTTTATTTTTAAGTACACTAAAGGATATAGATTTTCTTTTGTTTTTCATGTCATTTTAATGTATATTCACAGGTGAAAATGCAGTGATTTAAATAAGAATTAAGTGAGAATACACCACATAGCAACAAAAACTGACTAAATGTTTCCAAAAATACACAAAACTACATTAAACTTACCAATATGACCTCAAAACCACACAAAACGACGAACTAAAACACAGGTCTCAACAATCTCACTAAATGTTTCCAAAAAGACACTAAACAACAAAACAACGAACGACTCAAAAACCTCACTTTTGAAATGAGAGAAAATACAGAAAATAACAATACAAACATAGAAATCGACAACCAAACATGTTTCCAAAAATACACATAATGACAACAAAAACACGCTTAATGTCTCAACAAATTCACTAAATGTTTCTAGAAACACACTAATCAGTTTAAAAACACACAAAACTACAACAAACTTAACAAAATGACACCAAAACTACAACAAAAACATGCAAAATGTTTCCAAAAATACACATAATGACAACAAAAACACGCTCATTCATGGACTGTGTGTGTGCGTGTGCGTGTGCGTGTGCGTGCTTGCGTGCGTGTGACTCAGTCACATGAACAGTAGCTCGGTCACTGAGGGCTGACTGTGCTCTCATTCTGTTTGTTGTTTTTTTTCTGTTAGCAACACACCCTGAAGGTGTGTGTGTGTGTGCGCATGTGTGAGCCGTAGGAGGTTAATCTGTGTGTGCTTGAGTGTGTGTGTGTGTGTGTGTGTGTGTGTAACCGGGGGTGGTTAATCTAAGGGGTATTAGCTGTTAAACCCAAACATGTTGGGATTCTGCTGCCCCCTCACATTTTGTTACTTTGTGTGTGTGTGTGTGTGTGTGCGTGCACGTTTGTCCACGGGCATGTATCCACGCTTGATCTGGTTTGTTTGAGCGAGCGAGCCGTACGCTGAGGGAGGGGAGGGGTGAGGGGCGGAGACGATGAGGTGAGGAACCCGAAAGATAAGAGGCATCATCCAGGAAGTAGAGGAGGAAGAGGAGGAGGATGATGGTGATGAGGGGCGGCGGCTAACACTAGGGAAACATCAGAGTCATTGGGTGTCTCCATGGCAACCCCCGTTGATGTGTTACCTCCTGACCCAGTGAGTCGCTGGAGTCAATTTCCCCCCAGAAGTGATTGTGTTTGTCACACACACACACACACACACACACCATTTTATTTTAATTTATCATGGTTTTGTATATTTTTTTTTCATTTTTAGTTTTTCTTGTCGTTTTGTGAACTTTTGTTATGTTATAGTTGTTTTTAATATTTTTCTTTCATTTTATGTGACTTTATTATTGTTTTGTTGTTTTTTCTTTCATGTTAAGTTCATGTTGTCATTTTTGTAGATTTTTATGATATTTTTTAAGTTATTTTTTTAACGTTTTTATGTCATTTTATTTGAATTTATTATTGTTTTGTATCTTTTTCTTTCATTTTAGGGTTATGTTGTCACTTGTACATTTTTGTATCTTGAGATACCATTGGTTATGATTTGGCGCTATACAAATAAAAGATTGATTGATTGATTGATTGATTGATTGATTGATTGATTGATTAAATAAACAAAATGGCACAAAACACACAAAATCAGAGAAAATCACTCAAAATCACAACAAAATACACAAAACGTCAAACAAAATGATAATAAAATACAGATAAATACACAAAATGACAAAACAATTCAAATCAAAGCGAGACGGGCGTTGGAAAGCAAGAACACTTAGTCACACGTCGACCCTCGCTGTTAAACTCTGTGTTTGTTGGCCCAACAGGGAAAGTTCACACACACACACACACACACGCACACACACACACACACACACGCACACACCAAAGTCCATACATTTTATGTTTAATTTACAATCATCCAGTCACCGTCGCTCGCCCTCCTCCTTGTTTTCTTCTCTCTCTCTCTCTCTCACAGCAGAGATGTGTTAACACACATGTTGTCGTACATTATTGATGTGTGTGTGTGTGTGTGTGTGTGTGCGGCGGCGGGGCTCGACAGATTAAATAAAAATGCTAAAGGCCGACGAGGGGCGCGGATCACTCATGAATTATTGGCAGATTTACCGAGCACCAGGGAATCTCAGTGTGTGTGTGTGTGTGTGTGTGTGCGTGTGCGCGTGTGAAGGACGACCAATCAGATGCTAGAGTTTAGAGAGGCAAGGGTCACATGATCAGTCGCAGAAATATTAGAATAATGACCAATCAGAGCATTAACACAGGAAACAACAAAGGCTTTGTGTGTTTTTGTTGGCATTTTGTATATTTTTCTGATATTTTATGTGATTTTATTATTGTTTTGTACAGTTTTCTGATATTTTTGTAGTAATTTTGTTTTTCTGAAACTCTTAAGTTTTTGTTGTAATTTTGTATATTTTTCTTTCATTTTTTGTGAATTTATCATCATTATTATTTTAGTCGTTTTGTGTATTTTTGTTGTTGTTTCATATATTTTTCTGGTATTTTTGTCATTTTGTGTATTTTTGTTAGTCTTTTGTGTGTTTTTCTGAATTTTTTGGGAGTCGTTTTGTGTATTTTAATAAATAATGGCTAACAAATACACAAAATGACATTTAAAAAAAATTATACAAAATAAAGACAAATGATGGAAAATTGAAATACTCAAATTGACAAAGAAATAAAATAAATAAAATAATAATAATAAATACATTATAGCTATGAAATCTTTCCAAATGAAGACGAGAACTACACAAGAAATAAAAAAACTTTTTCCCAGTAGCTTTTTCTACTTCTGTGTTACAGTAAAGAATTCAACATGTGATCCACTTTAGTCTGAGGGACAGCACGTGTGAGTGAGTTGTGTTGAATGCTGGAGGAGATTATTTTGCACTGGCTTCCTGCGTCGTGTAGGAGAGAATCTAGGTGATGTATGTCTATGTTCATAGATGGATCAGCAGGACACGAGTCGATCCCTATAATTAGATCGACTCGTGTTCTGTTGTCACGTTATCAGAGTCTGCTCCATCAGTGCTCCCTCCTCTCAGCCTGTGAGCGTGCACGGTGAGCGTGCACGGGGCCTACAGTCTCTAAGTCTGTGCTAAGTTCCTCTAACGCTGCGTTTGATGTGAAAATCGATGGCGAGGTCATCAGGTTTCCTTTGTTGCGGCCCCTCCTCCTTCCTGCCTTAGATTTAATAATCCTCGTCCTCCGAAGGCCGTGTTTAAGCCCCGTCGAGCAATTGTTTAGTCAATACCAGCTCCTTTTAGCGCCGTCTTAAAAGCATGGGCGAGCACACGCGCCGCTTATCGGGTTTCTGAGGAGAGGGCGAGGTGACGGAGGGCAGGAAGAGGAAGTCAGGAGCACTCACTGGTTGTACTCCTACTGTAGGAGGTGTTGCCGTGGCAACCAGCAATGTTTTGTTTCTGTTTCGGTGACTTTACTGGTTATTAAACTTCCTTGAATCGCTTTATGATTTACAAAATGAAGATGAAATCACGCTACAGCGACGTTAGCCACAATGCTAACCCTTAGCATCCCGTTTAACAGGAAAAATAACATATAAATGTGTGATATGATGATATGTGAAACCTTTAATTACCTCTAACCGGAGAATGACCTTCACGTTTAGTGATTTTTCTTTGTAATTTTAATAGTTTTCTGACATTTTTGTAATCATTTTTAATATATATATTTTAATGATTGTTTTGTATATTTTCCTTCATCATAGGGTTATGTTGTCATTTTGTATATTTTTTTATTACTCTTTTATTATTCTTTTTTTATGTTTTTCTTTTATTTAAAGTTTGTTGTAATTTTTTCTGTTTTTTTTATTTTTATTGTGTAATATTTGTGTATTTTTGAAATCTTTTTGTTATTGTTTTTATGAATTGTAGTCTTTTTGTGTACTTTATTACCATGGGAGCTAAGAAATACACAAAATAGACAGAGAGAAAAAAAGGGTCAGATTGATTTTTTGGTGTCAAAATGTGATTAATGTTTTTTGTTTTTTGTTTTCGCTCAGTTTTTTCGTAGCAAAGCAACAGATTTGATGTGACTCATTTTTAGGATGCGTAAAAGCGAGAGCAAATAATCACAGGCAGTGTTAAAACGAGCTGTGAGAAAACGGTTATAGGAGAAAAAACCTTACAAAATGTTTAAAAAAAATAAAATGACAACAAAATACACAAATATAGAGAACAATACACAAAGTGTAAAACACACCAACACAACAGTTCAAACACCCACAGAAAGCCTTTATTATTTCCCGTACTAATGCTTAGGCTGGTCCTGGACGAGCCCCCAAATGCTTATGGGGGCTTCAAAATGAACTAAAACACTGTGAAACGTACTCGTACTGGTTCATGAAGCAGTATTTAAAGGGTTTGATGAAGTATTTAAAGACTTCGACCTTTTACGTTTTCAAACCCAGGCGAACAAAAACTAATCTGACTTCTAGTAGAAATGTGGACGGACGAGTTAAAGACGCCTGCCGCGCTTTTATTTTGGCGTTCTCTGACCGAGAAATCCTGGCCCGCCGCATCACTCTGACAGGACGTCATCCAACGTTCACCGACGGGTTGGATGCAGGAACAGGTAGCGTCACATGGCTCAGTGTGTTGTCATGAAGCGGAGAGACGCTAAGACTTGTTGTGTGTGCGTGCGTGCGTGCGTGTGTGTGTCAAGCAGCCAAGTTTCACTTCATGCCCTGAAGCTCATTCATACACTGGAGCTCTGTCAAGTTGCTTCAGCTTGAAACTGGCTGACATTACTGCAGATGACACACACACACACACACACACACACACACACACACTCAGCTGTGACCTCCCTCTCTGATATCCACTTTGTGTTAAATGTGGATTTACTAGAAAACCAATAGTTTCCTCTTAAGTTTGAAGGACTGTTCAGTTTTCACACACACACACATTCCTGTGCGTGTGTGTGTGCGTGTGCGTGTGCGTCCTCCACATATGCTTTAGGTGTTCTCTGACTCTGTCCATCCACCAAACACCCCCTCCCCTCCCTTACATCACAGCAACCGCCTCAGGCCAAACCAGCTTTTTTCTTCTTCTTCTTCTTCTTCTTCTGCTTCTTCTTCTCTCTTTTCATCCTCTCTTCTTTTGTTGTGACATCAATCTGCAACATATGATCCATAAACTGAGGAGATTCCTGATGTAGTTTTAACCCATAATGCATCTTGATTGGATAAGAACTAAACACAAAAACTGGATTTTCTTTTCTTTTTCATTTCATTTTAAGGTAAATTCACACGTAGAAAACGATCAAATCAAATACGCAATGTCTGCGATTAAAGACATTCATTCATCATAGCACGCAGTGATTTAAATAGCTGACTGGGAATAGTTGGAACACAATACAATACACAAAATAACAACAAAACACACAAAATTACAACAAAAATACACAAAACGACAAGAAAAACGCACATAATGGCTCAAGAAACTTGCTAAATCTTTCCAAAACACACAAAATGACAACAAACTTACCAGAAATGACTCTAAAACTACACAATATGACTGTAAAACCACACAATATGACTCTAAAACTACACAATATGACTCTAAAACTACACAATATGACTCTAAAACTACACAAAAATAGAAAAAACTAAAACACACTTCTCCACCAACTCACAAAAAGTTTCTAAAAAGACACAAACTTACAACAAAAAACACAGATAATGACTCAAGAAAGTCACTAAATGTTTCCATGAAGACATTTAAAGTTTCAAAAACACACAAAGTGACAACAAACTTACCAGAAATACACAATTTGACTCCATAGCAACAAACTAAAACACGTCTCGACAAACTCACTAAATGTTTCCTGACAGACTCTTAATGTTTGAAAAACCAACAAAACGACTACAAACAAACACAAAACGACTAAAAAAACTCACTAAATGTTTCAAAAACCAACAAAATACACATATTGAGAGAAAAATATACAGAATCTAAAACACGCACCAAGAAAACAGTTGAAACACCTGCAAAAAGCCTTTGTTTTTTCCCTATTAGCGTGTGTTCAGTAATAGGGATTAACTGATTTGGCAGTGACAAAGAGACACAAAGTGACTAAAAAATCTATAAAACGACTTTAAAAATGCGTAAAATGACAAAGTACATCAAATGATAAAGAAAAACTACATAGAATCACAACATAATACATGAATGGAAAGAAAAATACATCAAATTACAGTATAAAATAAATAAAAAAGACAACGAAATACAATAAATTACAAATGGAAATAAAAATATTTCAAAGCACAAAAAAATACACTAAAGGGCAACAATGATGTATAAAATAAAAAATAATGATGAATCTGTGTCCCAAAACAAACACATCCAGAAAGAAATGAAGTGCAAAAAAAATCCATAAAATGACTTTAAAACTACTTAAAATGACTTTAAAACTACATAAAATGACAGAAAGTGCATTCAATTATAAAGAAAAATACATAGAATTACAACAAAGTGTGTGTGTGTGTGTGTAAAAGCCTTACATGTAGTACTGCTGACTCCCAACACAGACCTCTTGTTTCTAAGCAGCCGTCCAGGCCTCGTCATGTGACTCCTCCATGACCTGGTTTCAACCTTCGGTGCTCGTGTGTGTGCGTGTGCGCGTCGCGCATATTGTTTTAATATGGACGAGCACATGTGTACGTGTTGCAGCGCTGGGTTTCCAGTTTGTTTTGATGCCAATAATCAGGATTTTTCTGATGTTGTTTGAGCTGCAGGAGCTTCACAGAGCGACAGACGTGTGTGTGCACGTCGTCAGTTTCCACCGTGCGCTGCGTGTGTGTGCACGAAGGCGTTGGAACGTGTTGAGAGCTGCTCCATGAAAAACAATAGTGTCTTTACTTCATATCAAGTATGCATTAGTCATAAAAAAAGTGCTGCCAACTGTTTATTTTACATTTGTATAAACGTCCACGATTCCGTCACAAAACAAATGGTCTGAGGATGAATCTGTGTCACAAAATAAACACAAAACGACTCCAAAATGATACATAGTGACTTTAAAAATACATCAAATTACAGAAAGTACAAGAAATGACAAAACATACATGGAATCTCATCAAAATATATAAAGAAAAATACATCAAAAGTCTTTAAAAGTACATAAAATGACTAAAAACACAAGAAATCAAAGCAAATACATGAACAGAAAGAAAAATACATTAAATAAAAGAGAAATACATGAAATGACAGCAAATAAAAACACATGATCCATAAACTGAGGAGGTTCCTCACATACATTTTGATTGGATAAATCACCATTGACTTTTATTTTCAAAAGAAAAATTTACTAAATGACAACAAAAACATACAAAATATGTGAAAAGTACACAAAAATAATTTTTAAAAAAAGAAACATGCATTACAATAAAAAAAATTCACAAAATAAAACGAGAAAAACACAAAATTTCCATTAACGGACCAAAGCTTTTGTTGTTTACTGTGTTCATGCTCTGATTGGTCATTATTCTAATGATCATGTGACCCTCAGATCAGATATGATCACATGTTTGTTGCCCCGCTGTAATAAAAGATACACAACCCTGATACACAACAATAGATTTACTTTCTTCTGATGTGATTGGACACATGAGGTGTCAATCAAAGGAAGAGGGGTGTGTGCATGTGTGTGCGTGTGCGTGCGTGTGCGTGTGCGTGTGTGTGTGTGTGTGTGTGTGCGCAATCTCTCCAATTACTAATTTAATATCGTGTGTGTGTGCGTCTCATGTTGCAGGCTTTGTGCGTCGCACATCCTCACAGCTCCACTTGTTTTTAAATGAACGAGCCCCGCCCCCTAACCTTTGTGTATCCAATCAGCATCTCTCGCCACTCGTTATTAAATTATCCCCTAATTAGTCACGCAACAAAGGCAGCTGATGGAAAAGACAATTTCTTGCTTTTAATTGGGCGTTTCACATGTACACCTGTGTGTGTGTGTGTGTGTGTGCTCGTGTGGCATTAGCAGCGGTAATTAGTTCCGCTCTTTGCAGAGGAGAGAGAATCAGTGCAGACATGAGTAAACGCAGACAGAGAAATGGATCCAAAGAACATCCTCAGTTTGGCTCTGTGTCTCAGGGACAGCACGTGTGAGTGAGTCTCATCCTCTGCATCTTTAGGCCATAGAAGAGCCTGGGTTTGATCATCTTTCCCTGTTTAGATGATTTTACTGGACATTAATCTTCCTGAAATTGTAGAAAACATAATAAGTACATCATGAGAACTTAAACGTGTCTGTTTGTTACGCCTGTAGACGCTCAGCCATTAGTTTTACAGGAAAAATCCAATGAAAATGTGTGAAAAGTTCCCACATGTGAGCGTTTAGGTTACAAAGCACAAGGTTTTGAATGAGATGATGAGCAAAGTTTACAAATATACACAAAAATAACAGAAAAATAAATAAATAAAAGGAATGACAAAAGAAGTATACAAACAACAAAATGATCCAAAAAAATTTACTTAGCGCCAAAAACATACAAAGCAGACATAAAATTACAGAAAACACACAAAATGACACTAAAAGCACTTGAAAACTACACAGAATGACATAAAAACAAACAAAATTACATATAAATACAAAAAAATAAAAAATAAATAAATTAAGCAATTTCCTGCTGGGATAAATAAAGTATATCTGATTCTGATTCTGAAAGACACAAAATAACTGAAAAGTACACAAAATAACTGAAAAATACACAAAAGGATCCGTAAAACTCACAAAAAGACAGAAAACTACACAAAATGACTCTTAAAGACTAAAAACAAGAACAAATCACATGTTTGTGGCCCCGCCCCCTGTGATAAAAGTATTTTCGTCTGATGAAACGATTCAGCACTGCTACATTTATGAAGTCCTTTCAAAATAAAAGCGTGGTACCCTTCCCTTGCTTGGGCCTGTGAAAGTTAGTAAGTGAGACACTTTCATGTCCCGACCCATGAGTTGAGCAGCAATGGGCCTTTAGTTTTATGGGGGGTGGATCCATTCTATTTTATGGATCCACCCCCCATACTCAACACTCTCACAAGCTTACGGATATACACGCGTGTACAAGCCTGCACGTCTAGCAAAAAGTGTTTACATGTCACGCAGACGGTGTTTGATAGTGAAACTCATCTGACCAATGGAGCTTCACTCACGCCACACCTGCTACAATACAGCGGTGCTATTGTAGCGCGTTGCGGCGGTGCTGTTGTAGCGCGTTGCGGCGGTGCTGTTGTAGCGCATTGCGGCGGTGCTATTGTAGCGCGTTGCTGTTGTAGCACTTTGCGGTGGTGCTGTTGTAGCGCGTTGCGGCGGTGCTGTTGTAGCGCGTTGCGGCGGTGCTGTTGTAGCGCGTTGCGGCGGTGCTGTTGTAGCGCGTTGCTGCGGTGCTGTTGTAGCGCGTTGCGGCGGTGCTGTTGTAGCGCGTTGCGGCGGTGCTGTTGTAGCGCGTTGCGGCGGTGCTGTTGTAGCGCGTTGCGGCGGTGCTGTTGTAGCGCGTTGCGACGGTGCTGTTGTAGCGCGTTGCGGCGGTGCTGTTGTAGCGCGTTGCGGCGGTGCTGTTGTAGCGCATTGCGGCGGTGCTATTGTAGCGCGTTGCTGTTGTAGCACTTTGCGGTGGTGCTGTTGTAGCACGTTGTGGCGGTGCTGTTGTAGCGCGTTGCGGCGGTGCTATTGTAGCACGTTGCGGCGGTGCTGTTGTAGCACGTTGCGGCGGTGCTGTTGTAGCGCGTTGCGGCGGTGCTGTTGTAGCGCGTAGCAGCGCTATGAGAGGATGGATAGTGTGGCTCATTGTGTTCTCTATAGAGCCGTAAACACAGGCCGATGGCACCCTGGGGTCATGGAGAGGTGAAGCTTCTATCTCTATCTCTCTGTTCCCTCCCTCCTCCATCTTGACTCTCCCTGTTATCTTCGTCACACCCTCCTCTTCCTCACTCCGTCAGCTTATTAACGCGTCTGCTACACTCACTCCTTCCTCCTCCCCTCTATCCCCTGGCTGCTGCTATGAGAGGCATTTTATCCTCTGTTCAGCTCCCATGATGCATCTGGCCTCTGATATGAAGGGGACAGGAAACCAGTGAGAAGTGGGGGGGGGGTCAGTTTCCATCAGAGGGGGGGACGAGTCACTGATGTCCTTTTAGGGAGAGCATGACTTCCTACAGTGGTCACCTGTTTGATCTGTGTGTGTGTGTGTGTGTGCGTGTGCGTGTGTGTGTGTGCGTGCGTGTGTGTGAGAGAATAGAATTTCTTCTCCCTCTCCAACAGCGACGCCAAAGTTGCCTAATGCTGTCGAAATTACTATAAAAACACATAAAATGAAAGAAAAATACAACTAAAGGAATCACAATTTACACAAAAGATGAAAATACAAAAAAATAAATTATAAATATACGAATTAACAACAAACACACACAAATGTGAACAGAAATGCAAAACATGACAATTTACGAGAAACGGCAAACAAAAAAACACACGCGGATGAAATGAGAACTAATTTACAAAACAAAAAAAAACTCTAAATGACTCTAAAAACACATAAAATTACAGAAAGATACACAAAATACAACTAAAATAATCCAGATTACTCGAAAAACACAAAGAAAGACACAAAACAACTTAAAAATACACACTAAAGGAAAAATAATATACAAAATAACAACAAATATATACATAAGGGAACTAACCCTAAATTACTGCAATAACGCACAAGATGACTCCAATGATATGGCTAAAAATAACAAAAAAATATAAAACAACAACAAAAATACACAAAATAAAAACAGAAATACACAAAATGGTAATGAAAGATGCAAAACAGCAACAAAAACCAAAATAGCGACAAAAATACACAAAATGACTCCATGAAAACATATAAAATGACAAATAAACACAGAATACAATTAAAATACACAATATTATTCCAAAAACACTTCAAAACAACAGAATGATACACAATAAGACAACAAAAATACACAAAATGATTCCAAAAACAACCCAAACAGCTGAAACGTGATGAAGTGTTTGTTGGTATGAAACATGTAGTTGTGCAGCGCTGACCTAGGGCTGACCCAGGGCTGACCCCGCCCACCCTGCCCTGGCCCTGGCCCTGCTGTAAAGAGGAGGTGGAGGAATGCTCTCAGGCCTCCCTGGCCCTGGTGCCTGGTCCTCCCATATCTCCCCCAGCAGAGCGGGGTAACGGTGATAAAAGTCCAGACGTTCCCTCATTCTACGGAGCTGCTGCCATGTCGGTGCATTCTTGCATACCTATCTTGGTCTTTCTGGGTCTCTCTCCCCCTCAGAGGAATTCCAGCGGGACGTACGTGATTGGATGAAGTCGAGGAAACCTTGGCTCGTTCCCATCAGCTCCAAACGCTCCCTTTTGCTCCCAGTTACCAAACGCTTGCGTAAAACAGCTGAAATTTAAACTATATCTGAGAAATAGCATACAGGGCAGACATGGGCAACTGCTGGCACGGGGGCCACATTCGGCCCCTCGTTTTTTTTTTCTTTTTACGGCCCCCAAAAGTAAATGCATAAAACACAAAAACTAACGAAATGACAGGAAAGTACACAAATTACCAGAAAAGCACATATTACTCTAAAAAACACACAAAAGGACTCGAGAAACAATTAGAATCACATATAAATACACAAAATATCAGAAAAGCACACAAAAAGGATGGAAAAATTTACAAAATTACCAACAAATGCACTTATTTACTCCGATAACACACAAAACAAACAAAATGACAGAAAAGTACACAAAATACCAGGAAAGCACACAAAAAGACGCTAAAAAACACTTGGAAAAACAAACAGAATGACAGAACAATACACAGAGTAACAGAAAAGTACACAAAAAAGACATAAAAATACACAAAAGAGCCTAAAAAATATACAAAATGATGGAAAACTACACAAAATACCAGGAAAGAACACAAAATTACTCTAAAAAATATACAAAAGGTCTTCATTACCAAACAGAATGATAAAAAAATATACAAAGTAACAGAAACATACACAAAATTACAGAAAAATACACAAAATTACACAAAATACCAGAAAAGCACATAAACTTATTCTGAAAAACACACAAAAGGACCCGATTAAACACACAAAATAACGGAAAATACACAAAAAGACAGAAAACCATATAAAAAAACAGAAAAGTGCACAAAATGAGTATAGAAATTGACAGACAAGTACAAACAATTGCAGAAAATACACAAAATTACAGAAAATTACTACATAAAAACAGAATCCCTCCAAAGAATACACAAAACAACAAAAAAAACTACACAAAATGACTCCAAAAACATGCCAACTCTTTGTAGTTTCCTGTGTTGAAGCTCTGATTAGTCAATCATTGTCAATCATTGTAATATTTACATAAATGTTGGTCATGTGACCCTCAGATCAGATAAAATCACATGTTTATGTCTCAGATGTGATAAAAGTTGTGACTCCTCAGTGGTTGATTCCAAACAATAACCTGGAGCTTTAAACTTTAAAGAGGAAAAACTGGAGAAGAAAGTAAAAGAAGAAGAAATGCAGTGAACAATTAGTCGTGGGTTGGACGTGGCGTCCCTGTGTCCTTTTGTGTGTGTCCGTCCCTCCCCGCAGCTTTTAAACGCCTCATTTTGCAGCTTTAGCGTCGCGGCCGAGCCATTGTTTCCCTAAAGTTCAGCTAATGCTCCCCTTTGAGACGTGAAATACAAGAGCAACAGCAGGAACACATAAATCACCTCCCACTGCCCCCACAGCCCCCCACTGCCCCCCACTACCCCCACAGCCCTGTGTGCCGGGGGTCAGCACAGGTCACAGTGTGTGTGTGTGTGTGTGTGTGTGTGTGTGTGTGCTCTTAAAGCAGGTCATGCACTAAATGCTGTTTGTACAGGAATCTTGCACAAACTTGCTCCTGTGAAAGAACACACACACACACACACACACACACACACACACACACACTAATAAAAGTTCCTGCTGTCACAGTATCACATGGTCACCTGTCCTAAAGTGCCGTGTCACCTTAAACAATGCCTGGCAGTGGTAGCCTTAGCGTGGTTAGCAATCGTTAGCTCGTAGCCAAGTGTGTTAAACAGTCAGTGATGGAAGCTCCTCCAACAAAGTGAGCAGAGGCCAAATGTTTGGGAGTCCGTCCCACAAAGACCTCAGTGTTCAGAGCGAACGGCGCGAGTTTCTACACGTCTACGAGCTGAGCAGCTTTGCTCTCATATGTGCAGATGATTCACTGCAGAAACACTGAGAGTAACACGTTTAGAGCTCGACTGGGTTACGCCCCACGACAACTGTCAAAAAGAAACATAAATACATGAAATGACTCACAAAATTAGTCCAAAAATGCACAAAATTACTCAAAATTACAGAAAAATACACAAAAGACAACAAAAATAATCACAATTATTCCAAAGACTATTTATGTAAAACGTCATGTAAAAATGCACAAAACATACAGAAAAACAACAAACACACACAAAATGAGTCCAAAAATACACAAAATTACTCAAAAAAAATTACAATTAGAGAAGAATGCACACAACAAAAATAATCACAATTATTGCAAAAGTACGAAAGATGACTAAAAATGCCCAAAAATAACTTAAAAATATACAAAATAAAAACATCAACACACGTGTATGAAATGAGAAATTATATATAAAACAAGAACAAAAAAACCAAAAATAAATAAATATTTAAGATGACTGCAATAAAATACCCCAAAATAACAGATAAATACAAAAATAACTTAAGAATATACAAAATAACTTAACACACAAAATGACTCCAAAAATGACAAAAATACAGAAAATAACCAAAATACACACAATGACCGTCCCACAAAGACCCCAGTGTTCAGAGTGAGTGTGCGCTGAGCGAGCGGCGCGAGTTCCTACACGTCTAAGAGCTGAGCAGCTTTGCTCTCATATGTGAGACAATTTACTGCAGAAAAGCTTCCATCAACGTCACTGATCTGACAATGTTTGTGTTTGTTTCCTCTTCCTCTTCCTCCTCTTCCTCTTCCTCTTCCTGCAGGTTCATCAATGCCAGGAGGAGAATAGTTCAGCCAATGATCGACCAGTCCAACCGTGCAGGCAAGTCTCTCCTCTTCTACTCTCTGTGTTGGCCTCCTGCAGCCTGAGGCCTCTGGGTGGGTAAATACAGGCCTGATGCCCCCCCCCTCTCCCTTCATGGAATGCCCCCACCCACCCATGGGGGGACTTTCCCCACCACTATTACCACTGTCCACTGACATCATCATCCAAACATGCTAAAGCTATTTATTAATTGTATTAATTAGAAATCAAACTACAAACCTGGCTGTGTTCTCACTCAGCCCCCCCTCCCTCCCCCTCCTCTAAGCCCCGCCCCCTGCCTTGGACCATAATAACCTGCTGCTAGTTTCTTTTTTTGGGTTTGACCGTTGTTTGGCTCTTTGCCCCCCCCCCCCCCCCCCCCTTTGCCCCATTTGCGGCTGTTCCCGGGAGCGTGGGGGGGTGGGGGTTACTGCTGTAAACTTTATTACCTGTAATAGGGGTCAGAGGTCAGGGTAACATTAGGGGCTCAGTAAAGTTCAAAGGCATCCAGGCTGAGTCGGAGCTAAGTGGATTTCTATGAGAGTGGAAACAAACAGACGATCCTCTCACGTTTCACTGACGGACGCCGCCGCTCGCTCGCTGCTCGCTCACTGCGCCCGTTTATTAGACACAACATGGACGCCGCGGAGCAGCAGTGACTTATCGTTGTCATTAGAGGAACGTGATTAAAGCTTTGTTTGATCTGAGCGCAGAGCAACAATAGTGGGCCATAAGAATGGTGAATGTGGTTAAATTGGCAAAAATAGTCATGAAATATGATGAAAAGAGGTTAAAAGTGACAATAATGGATAAACATATGTTACATTAGATGGAAATAGTGTTGGAAAGGGTTTAGAAGTGCTGAAAAGGCATTGAAATTTGATGGAAATGTGTCAGAAAAACAAAATATGCAATAAAAAGCTAAAATATGGCAAAAAAAGTGATGAAAATAGGTTCAAATATGGCAAGTTTGGTGTAGTTGCAGAAAAATTGTAAAAATAAGCAAAAATGGACTCAAATTGTAAAAAAAAAAAAAAATGTAGTTTCTTGAAGGCATCTGGCGACCCCCCCTAATGTCTAGCGACCCTAAGGTTGAGAACCACAGCTTTATCCAACATGACTCCTCAGGAATGAATGGCTCCATCACAGATTAGGATAGGACTAGCTAACATGCTAAAAACAATTAAAGCTGCTGCAATAAGTTTTCAGATAAAGATAATCAGAGATCATATTACAGAAAAAAAGATTAAAAAAAAGGTGGAAAGTTTGTTTTGATCTCCACTGTAAACACTTAATATTGACATTAGGGGGAAAAATTTCCAACATTGCATTATGGGATGTGGAGTCCCGTAGAAGTAGAACATCAACATGTTCTCATTTGATCCATAAAACTCACGTATACACATTTAATTCACACATTTAGGAGATTATGCTACTGATCAAACTTCAAAATAAGAGTTCTATTTACAAAGTTGTTAATAGCTAATGGAAGACAGGAAGAGATGCTTTTATTTTAAAAAGGGGATGTTTGATTTTTAACTAGAAGCTGGTCTAAGGACCATTTTACATTCTGCTCGCAATGCATCATGGGACGGTTGAGTATGAGTAGTGTTGTAAATGTCATCCTAGCTTACTACTCATCCTAGCGTATTACACATACTAGCGTACTACTCACACTAACGTACTACTCACGCTAACGTACTACTCACGCTAACGTACTACTCATGCTAACGTACTACTCACGCTAATGTACTACTCACGCTAACGTACTACTCACGCTAACGTACTACTCACGCTAACGTACTACTCACGCTAACGTACTACTCATATTAACGTACTACTCACGCTAACGTACTTCTCATATTAACGTACTTCTCATATTAACGTACTACTCATATTAACGTACTTCTCATATTAACGTACTACTCATGCTAACGTACTACTCATATTAACGTACTACTCATGCTAACGTACTACTCATGCTAACGTACTACTCATATTAACGTACTACTCACATTAACGTACTACTCATATTAACGTACTACTCATATTAACGTACTACTCACGCTAACGTACTACTCACGCTAACGTACTACTCACGCTAACGTACTACTCACGCTAACGTACTACTCATATGAACGTACTACTCATATTAACGTACTTCTCATATTAACGTACTACTCACGCTAACGTACTACTCACACTAACGTACTACTCATATGAACGTACTACTCATATTAACGTACTACTCATGCTAACGTACTACTCATGCTAACGTACTACTCACGCTAACGTACTACTCACACTAACGTACTACTCACACTAGCGTACTACTCACATTAACGTACTACTCATATTAATGTACTACTCATATTAACGTACTACTCATATTAATGTACTACTCACACTAACGTACTACTCACACTAACGTACTACTCATATTAACGTACTACTCATATTAACGTACTTCTCATATTAACGTACTACTCACACTAACGTACTACTCATATTAACGTACTACTCATATTAACGTACTTCTCATATTAACGTACTACTCACACTAACGTACTACTCATATTAACGTACTACTCATATTAACGTACTACTCATATTAACGTACTACTCATATTAATGTACTACTCACACTAACGTACTACTCATATTAACGTACTACTCATATTAATGTACTACTCACACTAACGTACTACTCATACTAACGTACTACTCATATTAATGTACTACTCACACTAACGTACTACTCATATTAACTCATATTAAAGTACTACTCATATTAACGTACTACTCATATTAAAGTACTACTCATATTAACGTACTACTCATACTAAGTCTAACGTCTAAATGTAGTGTGTTCACATTAGATAGTATGAAAAGATTGAGTACATTAGAAATACCAGGATGTATACTACATGTGGCCTTTTTTTTAGTGTGCACGGTGGGCACACTAGTCATACTCAACCGTCCCATGATGCATTGCGAAGCACCAAAGCTTTTGTCTATGTTTTCTGTAATCTTTTGTGTGTTCGAGGCATTTTGTGTTTTTTTCTGTCATATTGTCAGTTTCTTGAGTCATTTTGTGTGTGGGGGGGTTTTTGTACCTTTGTCTAGTCTTCTGTCATATTGTGCGTTCTTGGAGTCATTTGCATATTAGTTTTGTAATTTTGTGTATTTTTTCTGTCATTTGTCATGTTTTAGACTCTTTTGTGTAATGGTTTTGTCATTTAGTGTCTTTAGTGTATTTTTCTGTCGTGTGTTTCTGTTGTTTTTGTTTGTCTTATACGTGGGCTTCAGATTTTAGGTGGGAAAACGAGTATTTTCAACATTCCTGTGCCCTAATTTACACTTCCACACATCAGTGATTTATAAAGAACGACAGACAGCAATAATATCATATATAATATAATAAGTGACAGATTTCAGTCATTGCAGGATCTACACTTTACTTTTTCCTTCATTTTATGACCAACTTTTATTTATTTTGGATCCTTAAAGCACTTAAATCCACCGCTAACGCCTCCTTGGCGTGCGTGTCTGCGTGCGCCGGCCAGCAGCTGACCCCGCCCCCTCTCCTTCTTCAGCCCTAATTAAAAGCACTAATTGACCGCTCCCCCCCCCCCGTCTGTCCGCAGTAAGTCAAGGAGCGCCCTACAACCCAGATGGCCAGCCGATGGGGGGCTTCGTCATGGACGGCCAGCAGCACATGGGAATCAGACCACCTGGTAGGTGTCCGTCTGCCCGCCGTGCCACCTTTCTATGGCTCCGCCCACTTTTCACTGTCCCCAAAACTACAGTCTGAGCTCTTTGTGCTTCTACTGAACCTAAAACGTCTACTTTATTAAATCATCTCTCAGCTCGAAACTAAAAGAATATGAAGTTTAATTCAAATTTAGGATCTATTTTTGGGTTGTTAATCACAATAAAGATCATTGTCTTAAAAATGACAATAATACAAATGATCATTAGTTTAGTCTTTTATCAAATAAAATGACTCGGTCTTTATCACATTAATACAGAAGAGAACAAAGGTTTTGTGTCATTTTTGGTTTATTTTCTTTCATTTCCTGTATGTTTTTTGTCATTCTGTCTATTTTTCTGTCATATTGTATGTTTTTGGGTTTTTGTCGTTATTTGTGTATTAGTTTTGTCTTTTCATGTATTTTTTGTATCAATTGTTTGTTTTTGGAATAATTTTGTGTATTTTTTTTTCGTTTGTTTTGCAAGTTTTTAGAGTCATTTTTGTATTAATTTTGTCATTTTGTGCTTTTTATTATCTTTAGTGTATTTTTCTGTTGTGTTGTGTGTTTTTTGAGTCATTTATTTATCAGTTTAGTCAGTCTTGTCATTTTGTGAACTTATTCTGTAAGTTCTTTTAGTCTTTGGTAGTTTTGTCCTTTTTTTCATTTTTGTTGATTTTCTGTTGTGTGTATTTTTGTCCTTTTGTTGATTTTTCTGTCATTTTGTGTGTTTTTGGAGTCACTTTGTCATCACCACAAACCCTCACTGGGACACGGGATGTAATTAAAGGTGCAACTTTAACACAAAAATATCAGAAAGCTGCTCTGCTAGCTGATGTTAGCCTGAAATAGTTCAACATTAAGTAGAAAAATGAAGTTTACTTGATAAACTTAGTGTAACTGATGATTTTGGTAAATTCAATGTGATTTTCAGCTTTACTTTAAAGAGCTGTGTAGGAAATATAGGATTAATCCAGCTTTATTTAGTCATTAAACTTGATGACTCTGATATTTAACGTTAATCTATTATCTGAAGTAACGATTACTAGCTTCATTACTGAGCGCGGGAGCTTAGCAGGAGCTGCTGCTGTCGATTGGTGTGTAAGCTAAACCCTGTAGGCCCAGTATTAGAGCTCACACACACACACACACACACACACACACATTCACACGCTGCTCCCCAAACCAGAACAGGTGTGGTCAATCATGTTACACAACCCTCGCTCTCTTCAGCGACCTCCCTCTCACGCTATCAGGTCTAATCCCACAGTTTGTCCTTAATAAGCTCCTCCTCTTCATCATCTTCATCCTCCATACTGCAGCTCCCATTAGCCTCCCACTTAAACCATTGCAGAGTTGACTTTAGGGTTAGCTTCACAGTTAGCCTCAGCGTTTGCTTCACAGTTAGCCTCAGAGTTAGCTTCAGAGTTAGCCTTAGAGTTAGCTTCAGGGTTGGCTTCAAATTTAGCCTCAGAGTTAGCTCAAAAGTTAGCTTCAGAGTTAGCCTCAGAGTTAGCTTCAGAGTTAGCCTTAGAGTTAGCTTCAGATTTAGCTTCAGTTATCTAGACATTTGTAGGAAAAGTTTCCTCCATTGTATTATGAGATGTGGAGTCATGTAGATGTGGAATATCAACATGTGCTCATTTGATCCATAAAACTTGCATAAACACATTTCATTCCCACATTTGGGAGATTTATGGAGATTATGCTACTGATCAAACTTCCGGTTAATTTCAAAATAAGAGCCCTATTTACAAAAGCTTTGAAAAAACTTATTGTAGACAAAAAGAGATGCTTTTGTTTTGAAAGGGGGATGTTTGATTTTTAGCTTGAAGCTGGTCTAGTGAGTCCACCGTTAGCTTCAGAGTTAGCTTCAGAGTTAGCTTCAGAGTTAGCTTCAGAGTTAGCTTCAGAGTTAGCTTCAGAGTTAGCTTCAGAGTTAGCTATGTGTGGTTGTAACATTAACCTTGTGCTGTGCTTCGCTCTCTCAGGGCCGATGGGTGGAATGGGGATGAACATGGGCATGGAAGGTCAGTGGCACTACATGTAGCCCCGCCCACATCCAACAATCACAACACAACTGGCCATGTAAGTACACAATGTTTTTAACTCATGTATGTGTGATTTAAAGCTTTGTTTGCAGTGTAATGAGAGTTTTAGTCTTAGTCGTCGACTCCCCACACGAACACGTTCACAGATAAAACCTTGGCTTTCATTCCTTTCTTTTTTTTTCTTTTTCCACTCGTTACAAACAGACGCTTGTTCTTCCCAGGCTGACTTTTCCTCCTCTGTGTCTGAGTCTCTCCCATCCTCGGTCTGGTGATAAGAGCCTTTGATCACAACCTTGTAACTCTTTGTGTGTGTGTGTGTGTGTGTGTGTGTGTGTGTGTGTCTGTGTGTGTGTCTCTGTGTGTGTGTGTGTGTGTGTGTGTGTGTGTCTGTGTGTGTGTCTCTGTGTGTGTGTGTGTATTGAACAGATGAAAAGCTAAACGCACACAGACAGAAACTAAAGAGACGATAACATGAACAGTTTGGTTCTTGATCTTTAACAAAGGGGGGGGAGAGGGAGAGGAGGGATGACACCAGAGGTGGGCGGGGTCGGGACACAGCCAGCGAGGGGGGAGCAGGTAGGACGTTGCTATGGCAACAGACTGATTGGCAAAAAAAAAAAAAAATAGGCGTCAGAAGAGAGATAGAGATAGAAGGGAGCGCCCCCTAAAGTGTCGTAAATCTGCCGGGTTTCTGTTGATGCATGAGCCACATTAATACACACCCTAACCAGCTACACACACACACACACACACACACACACACTCCTCTCTCTCTCTCTCTCTCGCCCCAGGGCCAAACACACTCCCACATCTTCCTGGATGTACAGCAGCTTGTTGTTGTTGTTGTTGTTGTGGCTGTGCATAAAGTCCAGTCCAATTGTATCGAACCATCATTGTTTCATACATGTGTGTATGTGTGTGTACACGTGTGTGTGTAGTAATGGGATTACTCCTGGCACAGTGAGGGGACGCAAACTGGTGCAAAATGGAGGGTACGGAGCTTAGCCGGGGCCTAATTGACTGGATCCAAATTAAATATGCCGTCAGCGGAGGTGTGACCAATGGGTTTGACTTATTCAGTTTACAAAAATAGAGACCATTAACCCCCCCACGCACAATACGCACGCACGTGTGTGTGTGTGTGTGTGTGTGTCATCGAGGAGGAAAATATGCCACAAAAGTCCACAAGCGACACAAAGACGGGAAAATCTACTAACTGTGTGCGTGCGTGTGCGTGTACACACCGGCGCTGGTTAGCCGTGTCCAAGCAGCTGCTAGCCTTCCCACTAGACCTCGCTTTAAACAGCCGCAATTTGCCTCCTGAATCTGGTAATTGGGCCACCAGAGGAATCCTGTGAGTAGACGAGGAGACGGAGGAGGGAAAAGTCTACGGGAGGAGGAGGAGGAAAGTGTCTCCTAGCTCAGTGGTTCTCATTCTTATCAGCCTGCGACCCCCAAAATAAAGCTTTCAGAGACTGGGTTCCCCCAATATTGCAACAATATTGGAATATTGGAACAATTAGTTTAAACTGGCAAATAATGGGCATGACAAATCTTGAATGTGGCTAAATTGGAAAAAAATAAGCATGAAATCTGGTGAAAAGAGGTTAAAAGTGACAATAATATGTCAACATATGTGACATTAGGTGGTAAAATAGTGAAAAGGGTTTATAAGTGCTGAGAACGCATTGGAATTTGATGGAAAAGTGGCAGAAATGAGAGTAATGTTGGAAAAATATATCTAGAAAAAGTGATGAAAATAGGTTAAATTGGCAAAAATAATCATAAGATATGGTGAAAAGAGGTTAAAAGCAACAATAATTGGTCAACATATGTGGAAAAAGTGATGGAAAGGGTTTATACTGTAAGTGCTGAAAATGACTTGAAATTTGATGGAAAGGTGGCAGAACTACAAAATATGCCAGAAAAAGTGATGAAAATGGGTAAAATATGGCAAGTTTGGTGTAGAAATTAAAATAAGCAAAAATGAGTTCATATTTAAAGAATATTCTTAGTTTTTTTAAGGTATCTGGGGACCCTCTCCCAGTGTCTTGGGACCCCAAGGTTGAGAACCCTTGTGCTAGCTGATGCTAGCTGCTAGCTAGCTTTGTCAGATATTGCTACATTTGTTTCTAGGTCAATGAAAGCAAAGTGATGTGAGCTTTTCTCTCCTGAACATTAGATTAATGGGTTATTACCACATGCGCAGCGTTCCCATTTGATTAAGAGACACAGGTTCATTATGTTTTAGAAACAGTTTTCATTAGCAGGGCTGAGGTTTTTGTTACCGCGGGGCTAAATCCAGCGCTCATTGTGCAGCGGCGGTGAAACATTAGTTAAAACTAAAGCCAATTAGCGTTGCTCAGTGCAGCGCGTTGTGCTTCTATCCTCCTGTGAAACAATCCACCTGTCAGCCTGGATCAGAACGGTCACTGGAGCAGAAGCCGGCCCGGCCTTTGATTCTTTCCCCCCGCTAACGCTAAATTAGCCGGGGGTGGCCTGTGGAAACTGTAATTTTCAGTTTTTGGGGACAAAGCTTCTCACAGGACGCACGGATTAATTACGGCGTTGAGTATTTGGAATTTTTTGGGCCGTGCTCACCGGGAGACGTTCTGGACGGCTGGAGACCCTTTGTCCCGGGACTCGTCCTCCGATCATTAAGCACAAATTTGTTAACCTTCTGCTGCGGGGTCAAGACCCAGTACCCCCCCCAACTCTCCCTCCCCGACTCTCCGCTGCTCCTTCTTCTGTTGGATGAACTTTTACGATTAATGAACACAGAGGAAAAAAGGAAGGGATTAGGGTTCCCCTCACAGCTCCATGTATTGATCAACCTATTATTAGCATCATCAGCTCTTTTATTTGTTCTGTTGTTGGAAAGTGATCACGAGACGGAACAATAAGAAGTGATTATTGTGAACGTTTTAAAGGTGAATATCAGACGCCTCAGATCTAAGACCCACAGGCTAAGTGACTAAGTTTAGTGAATTAGGGAATTTTAATCTCATTTTGTGTGTCTTTGAGTCATTGTGTATTTTTGGAGTTATTTTCTTCGTTTTTTAAGTGATTTTGTGTATTTTCTGTCATTTTATGTTTTCTCTGAGTAATGCTGGTCATTTCTGGAGCCGTATTGTGTGTATTTTGAGTGATTTTGTGTTTTTATTGTCATTTAGTGTATTCTTTGAGTAATGCTGGGTCATATTGTGCATCTTTGGAGTGATTTTGTTTATTTTTCTGTCATTTTGAGGCTCTTGATAATTTTAAATAGTTTCTTCCTTGTTTAATTTTCTTATATGTGTATTTTTGTGGTTGTTTTTTTGTGTAGCACTAAGTCAAACTGAGGATCACATGCTGCCCAGACTTTGTTGCAAAGTCTGCAATACATTGCATAAATTGATACCTTTCAAAATAAAAGCACAACATAGGTTTATTTATCTGCTATGAAGTGAGCAAAAGTTCCTTTATCGTGAGAAAAGCAAGTAAAAACAGTCCAATCAGTGGCTGCTTTTGAGAAAGTGGGCAGGGCTTTATTTCAAACGAGCCAATTAGAAGCTGTGTGTGTGTGTGTGTGTGTGTGTGTGTGTGTGTGTGTGTGTGTGTGTGTGTGTGTGTGTGTGTGTGTGTGTGTGTGTGTGTGTGTGTGTGTGTGTGTGTGTGTGTGTGTGTGTGTGTGTGTGTGTGTGTGTGTGTGTGTGTGTGTGTGTGTGTGTGTGTGTGTGTGTGTGTGTGTGAAGTGCAGACGGACCAATGGGAGTGACAGGACATAAGTAGGAGTCAGGTTTCTTTGTGTTTGGAGGACAATGGTCATGTGTGTGTCAGGTGATGACTGCAGTGAGGGATGATGGGTAATGTTGTCTTTGAAGACAGAAAAGCAGAGACAGATTTCCTGTTTATTTCAGACAAATTAAATCCAAGCACAGCAGTAGATAATCCAGGAAGTGTTGATGTGTGAACCTGTGTGATGACTTCCAGTAGATCCTAGTGTTTGGGCTGCTTTACTGTGTGCATGGGATTAACGTTAGTGATTGGTCAGAGGGTTCCTGGTGCTAGCTAACATCGCATCTCCATGTTGTCGTAGAATTGAAGACTAAAGCAGCCCCGTTATCACTAGAACTCATGAGCCCATCGAGTACGATCACAACTCATCTTAAACACACATGTGGCGCCCAAAGCAAACTCCCCTAAAAAAGAAAACGCACAAAAAGGCAACAAATATTAAAAAAACAACTCAGAAAATGCACCAAACAACTACTGAAATACATTAAAATTACTCCACAAACAACAATAAAAACACAAAATGACAAAAAGCACTGAAATGATGACAAAAAGGCACAATACGACAAGAAAAATCCTACAAAATGACAACAAAAAATACACAAAATGCTTTAGGAACACGCAAAGCTAAATTAAAAACCCACAAAACACATAAACGACAAAACAAAACAAGAAAACACAAAATCACTCCATAAAGGCACAATACAACAAGAAAATTCTATAAAAACACAACAAAAACACACAAAATGCTTTAGGAACACGCAAAACATAAAATGACTCTAAAAACACACAAAAGGACAGCAAAAAAGACAAAAATGCATAAAAGAAGCTGTAAGAACAACAACAAAAACACAAATGCTTTATAACAAAACAGTAAAAACTCTCCAATATCTGACAAAATGACATTAAAATATCATAAAATGCTGTAAAAACACCAAATTACAGCAGTAAAAAAACATGAAATGACTCTGGATCAGATAAAAGATGTTTGTGATAAAAGCATCTCTGATCCTGACCCACAGAATGTGAAATATGAACCTCTGAACGTAGAAGATGCTGGAACACTAAAATCACAGCGAGAGCTACAACACTGACCTTTAGTGGGGGGCGGGGTGGGGGTGGGGGGTTGCCCTGAGGGGGAACCATATGAAATCCTTCCACTTCTTTCTTTTACACAATAATCAGTGGTTGGAGCTCATTCCTGTGTTTGATGGTTTGTTTATTTTAAGTTGTTTTCTACAATAAAAAAGGGAACTTCTTTAGTTCCTGGTAGCTATCGCCCTAGAACCATGTTTCTAAAGGTGTCATAGAAACAAGATTCACTTCACTCCTTGCTTCTTATTGGTCGAAGCCCAAGTACGGATAGTTCTGGGTCCAAACTAACCCGGTGGAAACGCGTGTTTGTTGTTTTTTAGAGTTCTGAGGTGTTTTTGATGGCTGGATGTATCCTGATCTCTGATTGGCTGATTTCTCTCTCTCCCCTCAGCACTGCAGGGCGATCCAGAGGACCAGTCGCTAACGGACGCCGACGGAGCCAAGCACCGGGACCGCCATCAGAACCCCTTCACTTTTACCCCTCCTCCAACAATCAAACTAAGCTTCACCTGACTCCTCCCACCTGGAGGAGGCCCCTCCCCCCCGTCCTGACCTGACCTCCATGGCGTCCCTCCTCCTCCTTTTTAAAGTGATTGTGATTGGCAGCGCAGACCGGACGCGCTGAATGTGGCGCCCGATGATTAACTCGTGACTCTTTGGCAAAAACAGGGCGTTGGACTCGCGTTGTGGAGGCGGAGCTCTGTGCTCTTTGGGACGATGGGATTGGACCAAAGAGCAGCCAATGAGGAGCCGTTTTATGAACACGTAGCACGGAGGAAATCAAAGTCTAAACTATATCATCCCAGAGCGGGAGGCAGATAAATATACTGTATACTGATGTAAAGTCAAGCTGGACTATTATTGTACATGCTCTTCTTCTTCTTCTTCTTCTACTTCTATTTCTTCTTCTTCTTCTGCTGCGTATGATGTTGTTTCTAATGGATTTTTTTTATTTTTTAAAGAGGATGTGACCTTTATTTTTTTCCCATCATCCCTCTAAGTCTCATCAAAGCCTTTTTTTTAAAGAAACAAGCGAATAATAAAAACCCATCGAATCGCCTTGATTTTCGTGCAATCGGACGCCCCCGTGCTTTCAACCAACCAATCGGATTCTCTCTTAACTTTGTGTCTCCGCCTTAAAACGACAACTTTGGTGAATTTTGATATTTTTATATTAGTTTTTATTTAAAAACTTGTGGGTTTTTTGTTGGTTTTTTTTCGGGGTGGAAGTTTTTTAATTTAACGCACACAAAAAAAGAAAGTTGGGTTCATATTTAGCATCGGGCTAACAGTTTAGCCTAATACTTGTTCTTTGACGCCCATTTTATGAACAGAATCTCATTTAAAAAAAGAAAAGGTTGATAAATCCCACACGTCTGTCCACGCACTTCATGCTGTTTCCAGTTTTCCCTTCACTCCCACTGTCTTATTGACGCGTGCTAATTGAAAAGTTGCGCATCTTAAAATAAACCATAACTTTTCACAACATTTAGCAACAAAATTTAAAAAAAAAAAAAAAACGTATGTGAATTTTTTTTATGTTACTTTTGACCAGATTTTTTCTCGTAAAACATAATCTAAATCTAAATGTTATATCTAAATAGTAAACATAAATGGTACTTTTAAATCTAAATGTTAAATCTAATTGTGAAATTGAAATCTTAAATATTAAATCTAAATCCAAATGGTAAATCTAAATGTCAAACCTAAATGTTAAATCTAAATATCAAACCTAAATGTTAAATGGGAGCTTTAATTTGGTACTTCTGGTGGATTTGCATATTAGCTAAATATTTTAGAATTAATATTTAGAATTAACTATTAAATTTACATTTAATATTTATATTTAAAATTTTACACTTGGATTTAGATTTACACTCAAAATTTAGATTTAGACTTAATATATAGATTTACATTTAATATTTAGATTTAAAATTTTACACTTAGGTTTAGATGTAACATTTAGATTTATTATTTAACATTTAGAGTTAAACTTAACATTTAGATTTAAACATTGACATATTTTGATGAAAAAAATCACGAATGTCACAAATATTGCTGTAAATCTTGTCAAAAGTAACATAAAATAAATTCATACACGTTTTTGTAACATTTGTTGTTGTTGCGTAAAGTTGTTTATTTTAGCATGCGAAACTTTACAGTCGGCGCCCCATGTTTGATGAGGTTTGGTAACAAAGGGGGAGGAGTCAGTCGGTGGGACCCCCCCCCACCACCACCACACTTCCAGATGATGTAATGCTGATCAACAGACAGGAGAGAATGTAAAGGTGTGCGTGCGTCAAAGCTTCCATTATCCATCGTCACTTCTCTCGTGTATTATTATTACTTACGCACATCTTTTGAAAATCCTTTGGAGACGCGTCATGTTTCTTAAGCTTTTATTTTGAAGGGTATATATGTACATCTGTGTTGTAAATAAATCCAATTTTGTTGAAATAACAGAAAAATCCAATGTATTCTCCTCTTGATGTTTGCACACACACACACACACACACGCATGCGTCGACCCCCCCCCCCCCGCGATCCTCGTCGATCCAAAAAATGTCCAAATCAAATCATTTTTTTTTTAATTTAAATAACAATTTCATTGTGCTAACATCTGCATAGCACATATTTAAAGAATTTAAGAAGTTACCAAAATCAGAATTTGTTGAAGAAGCAGAAGTTAAACTTTATTTTCTATAATGTATGAGACAAACTTACCACTTTTATTGGTTCTTGAATTACAGTTAGTTACCATTTACTTGTTCTCACAAGTTTAAAATAAATGTATTTCATACCATTAGGTACTTATAAAGGTGAAATTTGTAATTATTTATATTGTCATATATATATATATATACATATATATATATATATACATATATATATATATATATATATATATATATATATATATATATATATATATATCGTTTTGTTTAGTATCGGATAGCGTGAACCGTATCGTATCGTCATATTGATGGAAATGTATTATCCTTCATTTAGAATTGAACATGAAATGATTCTTTTTTTAATGGGAGGACTGGTTCTTCTCCCTCGCGCCTTGTTGCCCGCAGTCCGATCACTGGTGTATCCATGGGTGTAAGCGGCACTTCCGGGCGCAGAGGAAACACTTCCAGCCTGGAGACTTTTTGGCTCTAATTGATTCATTTCTGAGAAAACCAACGCTTCGCCCTTAATTCTACCAACTCTACAAGTGAAGGATATTTATACTGAAAGGGAGAAAAGACGTAAAACTGGACACACACACACACACACACACACACACACACACACACACACACACACACACACACACACACACACACACACAGAAAACCCAGGCGACGTTTTAATTGCTTCGCCTCTTTTTGCCGCGGCTGGAAAATCCGAGGCTGTGAAAATGTGAATTCCTGAGCCCGCGGCCGCTGAGCTGTGGATGTGGAGACGGAGAGAAACAGGAGGAAAAGCCCGGGCTTGACTGCCCTCTTTAGGGAGGCCTGGTAACTGTCCGCACGGTCGGAGACGGAGAGGCTGCTGCGCCTTTTACGCACGGCGCAAAAAAGACTCGTCCGCGATAAAACGAAGACGTTGAGACTGGAAATTTCCTTAAACACTAAAACATGTAATGAGAATAAATATAGAGTTTGATTTAATGTAATTTGCACAATAGAATTATAAAAATCCAAACTTTTAAATAAACAATTTTTTTGTGGAAAATATTTGCGCAACCGGAGTTATTTATTTTTTTTATTAAATGCATATTTAATTTATAAATGTTTTTTAAGTAGAAAAATAAATATTAGTTGCATATATTTTTCGTTTAAATCTAATTTTGGTAATTAAGTATACTACTTTTTGCATTTTCCCCCTTTGTAAGCCAAATAAACATTTAGAAAAATTATGGATAGTATAAATAATAATGTGTTTTTTTTAATTTTTATGGAAATTACTTTTTTTTTTATTATCAGGATTTCAGTGGAGATTCTCTTCTCCTTGAGCTTAAAAACGAAGGCCGAGCTTCATGTGTAACTTTTTCAATATCTTCTGGGTGTCAGGCCTGAGGCTCGTCTTACAAACACGCTGACCGCCGAGTGAACCGTCACGTCAGGGTAATGGATGGAGCAGAAACGCAGAGGTGCCCGAACAAGCCTAGTCCTCCTCCTGAGCTTCATCATCCTCATCCTCCTGCTGCAGAAACAGAAACATGTTGGTGCGTAAAAACCACGAAC
The DNA here is from genome assembly GCF_900634775.1 of Gouania willdenowi. Lineage (NCBI taxonomy): Eukaryota > Metazoa > Chordata > Actinopteri > Blenniiformes > Gobiesocidae > Gouania > Gouania willdenowi. The sequence continues at coordinate 1,960,333 of NC_041058.1, read as the reverse complement.
ACGGCGAGGCCTGTCACTCACTCACGCACTCTGCGCCCAATGATCATGTCCAAACGGGTTCAAACACACTCTGTTCCCTACAACTCAGACTCGTGCACATCATGTTTGCGCACAGATTTCTATTTTAAAAATACCAGAAACATTTACGCATCTGACTTTATTTCATCCGTTCCCACAAAAACAAAATGCACTGATTTATTTATTTTCCTGCAGGTCAAATGTCACGAAACAATATCAAATGTACAAAATGACCCCAAAAAAATCTAACTAAATGACAACAAAACACAGAAAATCATAAGAAAATCTCACGAATTAACAGCATAATTACAAAAATACAAAAAAAATCAACAACACAAAATTTCACAAAAAGGCTCCAAAAAAACTGACAAACTCACATAAGGAAAACAAAAATCGCATGAAAAGACTCCAAAAACATACAACATGACAACAAACCTATACAAAAATGACAGAAAACTCACAAAACAAGAACAAAATCACTTTATTTCAAACATTTCCAAAAAACAAAATGCACTGATTAATTTCTTTTCCTGCAGGCAAAATGACACAAAACAATACCAAATATACAAAATGACAAAACAAATCCAACAAAATGACAAGAAAACACAGAAAATGGTAAGAAAGTCACACGAAATGACAGCATATTTACAAAATGACAACAAAAACACAAAATTATTCCAAAAAACGGACAAACAAAAACACACAACACAACAAAAAAACTCACAAGAACAAAAACACTTTATTTAATTTGCTTTTTAAAAACAAAGTTCACTAAATTGTTTCTTTTCCTGCAGGAAAAATGACAGGAAGTTACACAAAACATATACAGAATGACACAAAAAATCTAATAAAATGACAACAAAACACACAAAATGATAAGAAAGTCACACAAAATGACAGCATTTTTACAAAATGACCCAAAAAATGACAAATTTACGTCAAAATTCACAACAGGACAACAACACACCAGACACTTTATTTCATCCACTTCCTAAAAACAAAAACAAAACGCAATGATTTATTTCTTTTCCTGCAGGAAAACAGATTATTTTGCAGGAACATTCGCTGATCTTCAGTTTTTCACACTCAGGTTTAAATGCAACAGTTTTTCCAGCAGAAAAATGCGCGTAAAAAAGTCTTTAAGCGCGTGGCAGCTGGTTGAGAAACAAAGAGAGGCCAACAGGAGGGAGTGAAACGCAAACTGTTGGTGGGAAGCAGAAGAAGAAAAAGCAAAAGAGGAACCTTTCGGGTGTCATCTGTCTCCTTGGTGACGGACCCCGGCCCTCGAAGCCCCCGTGGGCGCGCGGATTGTTTGAGAGGAGCAGCATCATTTATCACTGTCACCACATAATGATTCCCCTCGCAGCTCCTTATTGATGTTTGTAATTGCATTATCTCATAAGGGAGGGGGGTGGGGTGGGGTGGGGGGGTGATCAATGGAGAGTAGAGGAGCACTGAGGGGTCAGAGATGCTGTTTGTTCCTTTAAACCAGCCTCTCATTATCATTAGCATTATATATATCTGCACAAACTACGGAAAAGTCGCAGCAGCTCAAGATTTTTCATCTTTTTTCAACATCCAAACAAAGTCGTTTAACAGCTTTTCCACTGGACACGTGTTCATGGTGACTTTTAAACACGAAAAGGAACAAATTACCTTCAGACAAATCCTTTTTTCTAAATCTATGTTGGTCTGCTTTCACTTTTCCCATCGACCATAAAAAGAGGAGGAGCTTTGCGTGCATTGGAGTAGATATTATATTACTGATATATATATATATATATATATATATATATATATATATATATATATATATATATATATATATATATATATAATATGCTATAATATATTATAGCATCATATACTGATGCTATAATACACACCTGCATGGATTCATAAAAAGGCCTTTGTTGCATCTGAGAGTTCGTTTTTTTAAACTGACGTCATCTTTCAGCAGAATTAAATGCAAACATTTTCAAACAAAATTTAGAAAGTGTCAAAAACACAGAAAATGATTTGATTAAAAAAATAAATAAATGAGCCAAACGGACACATTTTCTTTTTTTTTTATTTTTGCTTCAGGAGCCAAACGTTCCAAACGCTTCCCGTGCGTCATGACGCACAGCGGAGGCCTGTCAGCAGGTGTGAAAACGCGCGGTCACACGCACCGAGGATTTAACGTATATACACGGGCATGCGCGCATTTGACCCGCGTGCATGTGCAACAGGTAAACATCTCATACAGCGCATGCGCTCTGCAGGATGAGCAGCGGAGAGCGGTTTCCTGCTGTGGAGAGTAAACCTCCATCAGTGGAAGGTCACCTTGGAAAGTATTATGATGCACAAAACTCTGGTTTAATATGAAATAGGACCAACAAACACATTTTTTTGAGTCATTTTGTGTGTTTTTATTGTCGTTTTGTTTTTTTGTGTGTTGATGTTGAGTTTTGTGGCCAGACAAAATAAAACTGTGAGCCACATGTAAAATTTGGTTAAAACGACACACAAAAATACACATGGAAAACTACAAGAATGACATCAAACAAGACCGAAAATACAAAAGGACAATAACATACTGACAAAATCAAACAAAATGACAACAAAAGCAAATAAAATCTCAAAGAAATTACAACAAAACATGAAACATAGACAAAATGACAACAAAAACCTACAAGAATCACACAAAATGACTCCAAAAAACATACATGAAAACAAACTTTACAACATCGTCAGAAAAGTACACAAAACAACAATAAAGACACTCAAACCCTTTGTTGTTTCCTGTGTTAATGCTCTGATTGGTCTTTATTCTTAATGCTGACATGAATGTTGATCATGTGACCGGCTCACATTCTTGTTTCTTGCTATTTGCATGTGTTCCCGTTAGCCACTAGGGGGCGTCAGGGCGGAGTCCTCGGTCTGATCAGAGGGAATTAAAAGGACATGTTTTTATCTTTTATCATAAATTAAATGTAGAAAAGAGGAATAGAGAATGCTGTGGTTGTGATAATAAAGGTTCTGACGGCCCAGATTTGTCCCACAGGCCTTAAGTTGGACACCTTGGAGTAACAGGAAGGTGTGTGTAGCTTTGTGAGGAGTGAGTGTTGTTTGTGTTTGTAGAGACCTCCACATTAACCCCGTAGGCTCCACTGGGAGCTCAGCGTTCCCAGTCCAGGTTTCACAGCAAGGCCTCTGAAGGTAAACAGAACCACAACGAGACGAGTCCAGCATCCCCCCCCCCACCCCCCACCACACACACACTCCCAGACACATCCATCAGGAGCTTTCAGCAAGGAGAACTTTAGGAGAACTTCCTTTTTTTAAAAAAATAAAGCTATCATAAGACCATAAAAACTAGTTCAAATATGATTAGCATACTTAAACTGGAGTTAAAATGCAGTAAGGCATGAAAAATGAGAGAAATTTGAAAATGCCCGAAATCGGAGGTAAGGCTATAGTAAGGCATGAAATTTGAAAAATTTAGAATTTTTTTTTTTTTTAGATAAGGCTATTCTTAAATCCTATAAACTATTTAAAAAATGATAAGCATACTTATACTGGAGTTAGAATGCAATAAGGCATGAAAAATGAGAAAAATTTGAAAATGCCCGAAATCAGAGGTAAGGCATAAAAATTAAAAAATTAAAAATTTTTTTTTTTTTTTTTTTTAGATAAGGCTATCCTAAGACCATGAAAATAGTGCAAATATGATAAGCATACTTAAACTGGGGTTAAAATGCAGGAAGGCATGAAAAATGAAAAAAATTTGAAATTGCCCGAAATCGGAGGTAAGGTTATAGTAAGGCATAAAATTTGAAAAATTTTTAATTTTTTTTTTTTTTTTTTTTTTTTTTTAGATAAGGCTATCCTAAGACCTTAAAAACTTGTTCAAATATGATAAGCATACCATTACTGGAGTTAAAATGCAGTAAGGCATGAAAAATGAGGAAAAATTTGAAAAAGCCCAAAATCAGGACACTTCGACACATAGTCAGGTACTGGGATCGAACCCCCAACCTCTCGATCAGAAGACAACCCACTACCACCTGAGCCACGGTTGCCGTGGTCATGCATAAAAATTAAAAAATTTATTTATTTATTTTTTTTTTTTATTAGATAGGGCTATCCTAAGACCATGAAAAATAGTTCAAATATGATAAGCATACTTAAACTGGGGTTAAAATGCAGGAAGGCATAAAAAAATAAGAAAAATTTGAAATTTCCCGAAATCGGAGGTAAGGTTATAGTAAGGCATGAAATTTGAAAAATTTTGAAATTTTTTTTTTTCTTTTTTTTAGAGAAAGCTATCCTTAGACCCTTATAACTATTTCGATTATGATAAGCATACTTGAACTGGGGTTAAAATGCAGTAAGGCATGAAAAATTTGTAAAATTTGAAAAAGCCCGAAATCGGAGGTAAGACATGAAATTATAAAAAAAATTATTATTTTTTTTTTATTTTTAGATAAGGCTATCCTAAGACCATGAAAAATAGTGCAAATATGATTAGCATACTTAAACTGGGGTTAAAATGCAGGAAGGCAAGAAAAATGAAAAAAATTTGAAATTGCCCGAAAGCGGAGGTAAGGTTATAGTAAGGCATGAAATTTAAAAAATTTTGAAATTTTTTTTTTTTTTTTTTTTTTTTAGATAAGGCTATCCTTAGATCCTATAAACTATTTCAAATATGATAAGTATACTTATACTGGAGTTAGAATGCAGTAAGGCATGAAAAATGAGAAAAATTTGAAAACGCCCGAAATCAGAGGTAAGGCTATAGTAAGGCATAAAAATTAAAAAATTATTATTATTTTTTTTTTTCTAGATAAAGCTATCCTAAGACCATGAAAAATAGTGCAATTATGATAAGCAGGAAAATGCAGGAAGGCATGAAAAATGAGAAAAATGTGAAATTGCCCGAAATCGGAGGTAAGGTTATAGTAAGGCATGAGATTTGAAAAAAAATTGAATTTTATTCTATTTTTTTAGATAAGGCTATCCTTAGATCCTATAAACTATTTCAAATATGATAAGCATACTTATACTGGAGTTAGAATGCAGTAAGGCATGAAAAATGAAAAAAATTAGAAAACGCCCAAAATCAGAGGTAAGGCTATAGTAAGGCACAAAAATTAAAAAATTATTATTTTTTTTTTTTTTTTAGATAAAGCTATCCTAAGACCATGAAAAATAGTGAAATTATGATAAGCATACTTAAACTGGGGTTAAAATGCAGGAAGGCATGAAAAATGAGAAAAATTTGAAATTGCCCGAAATCGGAGGTAAGATTATAGTAAGGCATGAAATTTGAAAAATTTTGAATTTTTTTGTTTTTTTTTTTAGATGAGGCTATCCTTAGATCCTATAAACTATTTCAAATATGATAAGCATACTTATACTGGAGTTAGAATGCAGGAAGGCATGAAAAATGAGAAAAATTTGAAAACGCCCGAAATCAGAGGTAAGGCTATAGTAAGGCATAAAAATTAAAAAATTATTATTATTTTTTTTTTTTAGATAAAGCTATCCTAAGACCATGAAAAATAGTGCAATTATGATAAGCAGGAAAATGCAGGAAGGCATGAAAAATGAGAAAAATGTGAAATTGCCCGAAATCGGAGGTAAGGTTATAGTAAGGCATGAGATTTGAAAAAAAATTGAATTTTATTCTATTTTTTTAGATAAGGCTATCCTTAGATCCTATAAACTATTTCAAATATGATAAGCATACTTATACTGGAGTTAGAATGCAGTAAGGCATGAAAAATGAGAAAAATTTGAAAACGCCCAAAATCAGAGGTAAGGCTATAGTAATCATAAAAATTAAAAAATTATTATTATTTTTATTTTTTTAGATAAAGCTATCCTAAGACCATGAAAAATAGTGCAATTATGATAAGCATACTTAAACTGGGGTTAAAATGCAGGAAGGCATGAAAAATGAGAAAAATTTGAAATTGCCCGAAATCGGAGGTAAGGTTATAGTAAGGCATAAAATTTGAAAAATTTTTAATTTTTTTTTTTTTTTTTTAAGATAAGGCTATCCTAAGACCATGAAAATAGTGCAAATATGATTAGAGGTAAGGCATAAAAATTAAAAAAATTAAAAAAATTAAAAAAATTTTTTTTTTTTTTTTTAGATAAGGCTATCCTAAGACCATGAAAATAGTGCAAATATGATAAGCATACTTAAACTGGGGTTAAAATGCAGGAAGGCATGAAAAATGAAAAAAATTTGAAATTGCCCGAAATCGGAGGTAAGGTTATAGTAAGGCATGAAATTTGAAAAATTTTGAATTTTTTTTTTTTTTTTTTAGATGAGGCTATCCTTAGATCCTATTAACTATTTCAAATATGATAAGCATACTTATACTGGGGTTAAAATGCAGGAAGGCATGAAAAAGGAGAAAAATTTGAAATTGCCCGAAATCGGAGGTAAGGTTAAAGTAAGGCATAAAATTTGAAAAATTTTTAATTTTTTTTTTTTTTTTTATTTAGATAAGGCTATCCTAAGACCATGAAAATAGTGCAAATATGATTAGCATACTTAAACTGGGGTTAAAATGCAGGAAGGCAAGAAAAATGAAAAAAATTTGAAATTGCCCGAAATCGGAGGTAAGGTTATAGTAAGGCATGCAATTTGAAAAATTTTGAAATTTTTTTTTTTTTTTTTTTTTTTTTAGATAAGGCTATCCTTAGATCCTATAAACTATTTCAAATATGATAAGTATACTTATACTGGAGTTAGAATGCAGTAAGGCATGAAAAATGAGAAAAATTTGAAAACGCCCGAAATCAGAGGTAAGGCTATATAGTAAGGCATAAAAATTAAAAAATTATTATTATTTTTTTTTTTTTAGATAAAGCTATCCTAAGACCATGAAAAATAGTGCAATTATGATAAGCATACTTAAACTGGGGTTAAAATGCAGGAAGGCATGAAAAATGAGAAAAATTTGAAATTGCCCGTAATCGGAGGTAAGGTTATAGTAAGGCATAAAATTTGAAAAATTTTCAATTTTTTTTTTTTTTTTTTTTTAGATAAGGCTATCCTAAGACCATGAAAATAGTGCAAATATGATTAGCATACTTAAACTGGGGTTAAAATGCAGGAAGGCATGAAAAATGAAAAAAATTTGAAATTGCCCGAAATCGGAGGTAAGATTATAGTAAGGCATGAAATTTCAAAAATTTTGAATTTTTTTTTTTTTTTTTTAGATGAGGCTATCCTTAGATCCTATAAACTATTTCAAATATGATAAGCATACTTATACTGGAGTTAGAATGCAGGAAGGCATGAAAAATGAGAAAAATTTGAAAACGCCCGAAATCAGAGGTAAGGCTATAGTAAGGCATAAAAATTAAAAAATTTTTTTTTTTTTTTTAGATAAGGCTATCCTAAGACCATGAAAAATAGTGCAAATATGATAAGCATACTTAAACTGGGGTTAAAATGCAGGAAGGCATGAAAAATGAGAAAAATTTGAAATTGCCCGAAATCGGAGGTAAGGTTATAGTAAGGCATAAAATTTGAAAAATTTTTAATTTTTTTTTTAAGATAATGCTATCCTAAGACCATGAAAAATAGTGCAAATATGATTAGCATACTTAAACTGGGGTTAGAATGCAGGAAGGCATGAAAAATGAGAAAAATTTGAAATTGCCCGAAATCGGAGGTAAGGTTGTAGTAAGGCATGAAATTTCAAAAATTTTGAATTTTTTTTTTTTTTTTTTAGATGAGGCTATCCTTAGATCCTATAAACTATTTCAAATATGATAAGCATACTTATACTGGAGTTAGAATGCAGGAAGGCATGAAAAATGAGAAAAATTTGAAAACGCCCGAAATCAGAGGTAAGGCTATAGTAAGGCATAAAAATTAAAAAAATTAAAAAAATTTTTTTTTTTTTTTTTAGATAAGGCTATCCTAAGACCATGAAAATAGTGCAAATATGATAAGCATACTTAAACTGGGGTTAAAATGCAGGAAGGCATGAAAAATGAAAAAAATTTGAAATTGCCCGAAATCGGAGGTAAGGTTATAGTAAGGCATGAAATTTGAAAAATTTTGAATTTTTTTTTTTTTTTTTAGATGAGGCTATCCTTAGATCCTATTAACTATTTCAAATATGATAAGCATACTTATACTGGGGTTAAAATGCAGGAAGGCATGAAAAAGGAGAAAAATTTGAAATTGCCCGAAATCGGAGGTAAGGTTATAGTAAGGCATAAAATTTGAAAAATTTTTAATTTTTTTTTTTTTTTTTATTTAGATAAGGCTATCTTAAGACCATGAAAATAGTGCAAATATGATTAGCATACTTAAACTGGGGTTAAAATGCAGGAAGGCAAGAAAAATGAAAAAAATTTGAAATTGCCCGAAATCGGAGGTAAGGTTATAGTAAGGCATGAAATTTGAAACATTTTGAATTTTTTTTATTTTTTAGATAAGGCTATCCTTAGATCCTATAAACTATTTCAAATATGATAAGTATACTTATACTGGAGTTAGAATGCAGTAAGGCATGAAAAATGAGAAAAATTTGAAAACGCCCAAAATCAGAGGTAAGGCTATAGTAAGGCATAAAAATTAAAAAATTATTATTATTTTTTTTTTTTTAGATAAAGCTATCCTAAGACCATGAAAAATAGTGCAATTATGATAAGCATACTTAAACTGGGGTTAAAATGCAGGAAGGCATGAAAAATGAGAAAAATTTGAAATTGCCCGAAATCGGAGGTAAGGTTATAGTAAGGCATAAAATTTGAAAAATTTTTAATTTTTTTTTTTTTTTTTTTTATATAAGGCTATCCTAAGACCATGAAAATAGTGCAAATATGATTAGAGGTAAGGCATAAAAATTAAAAAAATAAAAAAAAATTTTTTTTTTTTTTTTTAGATAAGGCTATCCTAAGACCATGAAAATAGTGCAAATATGATAAGCATACTTAAACTGGGGTTAAAATGCAGGAAGGCATGAAAAATGAAAAAAATTTGAAATTGCCCGAAATCGGAGGTAAGGTTATAGTAAGGCATGAAATTTGAAAAATTTTGAATTTTTTTTTTTTTTTTTTTAGATGAGGCTATCCTTAGATCCTATTAACTATTTCAAATATGATAAGCATACTTATACTGGAGTTAGAATGCAGTAAGGCATGAAAAATGAGAAAAATTTGAAAACGCCCAAAATCAGAGGTAAGGCTATAGTAAGGCATAAAAATTAAAAAAATTAAAAAAATTTTTTTTTTTTTTTTTTAGATAAGGCTATCCTAAGACCATGAAAATAGTGCAAATATGATAAGCATACTTAAACTGGGGTTAAAATGCAGGAAGGCATGAAAAAATGAAAAAAATTTGAAATTGCCCGAAATCGGAGGTAAGGTTATAGTAAGGCATGAAATTTCAAAAATTTTGAATTTTTTTTTTTTTTTTTTAGATGAGGCTATTCTTAGATCCTATAAACTATTTCAAATATGATAAGCATACTTATACTGGAGTTAGAATGCAGTAAGGCATGAAAAATGAGAAAAATTTGAAAACGCCCGAAATCAGAGGTAAGGCTATAGTAAGGCATAAAAATTAAAAAATTAAAAAAAATTTTTTTTTTTTTTTTAGATAAGGCTATCCTAAGACCATGAAAATAGTGCAAATATGATAAGCATACTTAAACTGGGGTTAAAATGCAGGAAGGCATGAAAAATGAAAAAAATTTGAAATTGCCCGAAATCGGAGGTAAGGTTATAGTAAGGCATGAAATTTGAAAAATTTTGAATTTTTTTTTTTCTTTTTTTTAGATAAGGCTATCCTAAGACCATGAAAATAGTGCAAATATGATTAGCATACTTAAACTGGGGTTAAAATGCAGGAAGGCATGAAAAATGAAAAAAATTTGAAATTGCCCGAAATCGGAGGTAAGGTTATAGTAAGGCATGAAATTTCAAAAATTTTGAATTTTTTTTTTTTTTTTTTAGATGAGGCTATCCTTAGATCCTATAAACCATTTCAAATATGATAAGCATACTTATACTGGAGTTAGAATGCAGGAAGGCATGAAAAATGAGAAAAATTTGAAAACGCCCGAAATCAGAGGTAAGGCTATAGTAAGGCATGAAAATTAAAAAATTATTATTATTTTTTTTTTTTTAGATAAAGCTATCCTAAGACCATGAAAAATAGTGCAATTATGATAAGCATACTTAAACTGGGGTTAAAATGCAGGAAGGCATGAAAAATGTGAAATTGCCCGAAATCGGAGGTAAGGTTATAGTAAGGCATAAAATTTGAAAAATTTTTAATTTTTTTTTTTTTTTTTTTTATATAAGGCTATCCTAAGACCATGAAAATAGTGCAAATATGATTAGAGGTAAGGCATAAAAATTAAAAAAATAAAAAAAAAATTATTTTTTTTTTTTTAGATAAGGCTATCCTAAGACCATGAAAATAGTGCAAATATGATAAGCATACTTAAACTGGGGTTAAAATGCAGGAAGGCATGAAAAATGAAAAAAATTTGAAATTGCCCGAAATCGGAGGTAAGGTTATAGTAAGGCATGAAATTTGAAAAATTTTGAATTTTTTTTTTTTTTTTTTTAGATTAGGCTATCCTTAGATCCTACAAACTATTTCAAATATGATAAGCATACTTATACTGGAGTTAGAATGCAGTAAGGCATGAAAAATGAGAAAAATTTGAAAACGCCCAAAATCAGAGGTAAGGCTATAGTAAGGCATAAAAATTAAAAAATTAAAAAAATATTTTTTTTTTTTAGATAAGGCTATCCTAAGACCATGAAAAATAGTGCAAATATGATAAGCATACTTAAACTGGGGTTAAAATGCAGGAAGGCATGAAAAATGAGAAAAATTTGAAATTGTAAGGCATGAAATTTCAAAAATTTTGAATTTTTTTTTTTTTTTTTTAGATGAGGCTATTCTTAGATCCTATAAACTATTTCAAATATGATAAGCATACTTATACTGGAGTTAGAATGCAGTAAGGCATGAAAAATGAGAAAAATTTGAAAACGCCCGAAATCAGAGGTAAGGCTATAGTAAGGCATAAACATTAAAAAAATTAAAAAAATTTCTTTTTTTTTTTTTTAGATAAGGCTATCCTAAGACCATGAAAATAGTGCAAATATGATAAGCATACTTAAACTGGGGTTAAAATGCAGGAAGGCATGAAAAAAATTTGAAATTGCCCTAAATCGGAGGTAAGGTTATAGTAAGGCATGAAATTTGAAAAATTTTGAATTTTTTTTTTTCTTTTTTTTAGATGAGGCTATCCTTAGATCCTATTAACTATTTCAAATATGATAAGCATACTTATACTGGAGTTAGAATGCAGTAAGGCATGAAAAATGAGAAAAATTTGAAAACGCCCAAAATCAGAGGTAAGGCTATAGTAAGGCATAAAAATTAAAAAATTATTATTATTTTCTTTTTTTTAGATAAAGCTATCCTAAGACCATGAAAAATAGTGCAATTATGATAAGCATACTTAAACTGGGGTTAAAATGCAGGAAGGCATGAAAAATGAGAAAAATTTGAAATTGCCCGAAATCGGAGGTAAGGTTATAGTAAGGCATAAAATTTGAAAAATTTTTAATTTTTTTTTTTTTTCTTTTTTAGATAAGGCTATCCTAAGACCATGAAAATAGTGCAAATATGATTAGCATACTTAAACTGGGGTTAAAATGCAGGAAGGCATGAAAAATGAAAAAAATTTGAAATTGCCCGAAATCGGAGGTAAGGTTATAGTAAGGCATGAAATTTCAAAAATTTTGAATTTTTTTTTTTTTTTTTTAGATGAGGCTATCCTTAGATCCTACAAACTATTTCAAATATGATAAGCATACTTATACTGGAAATAGATTGCAGTAAGGCATGAAAAATGAGAAAAATTAAAAAATCAAAAAAATATTTTTTTTTTTTTAGATAAGGCTATCCTAAGACCATGAAAATAGTGCAAATATGATTAGCATACTTAAACTGGGGTTAAAATGCAGGAAGGCAAGAAAAATGAAAAAAATTTGAAATTGCCCGAAATCGGAGGTAAGGTTATGTAAGGCATGAAATTTGAAAAATTTTGAATTTTTTTTTTTTTTTTAGATAATGCTAGATCCTATTAACTATTTCAAATATGATTAGAAGACTTATACTGGAGTTAGAATGCAGAAAGGCATTAAAAATGAGAAAAATTTGAAAACGCCCAAAATCAGGACACTTCGACACATAGTCAGGTACTGGGATCGAACCCCCAACCTCTCGATCAGAAGACAACCCACTACCACCTGATCCACGGTTGCCGTGGTCAGGCATAAAAATTAAAAAATTAAATTTTTTTTTTTTTTTTTATTAGATAGGGCTATCCTAAGACCATGAAAAATAGTGCAAATATGATAAGCATACTTAAACTGGGGTTAAAATGCAGGAAGGCATGAAAAATAAGAAAAATTTGAAAAAGCCCGAAATCGGAGGTAAGGCATGAAGTTATAAAAAAAATAAATTTTTTTTTTTTTTTTTTAGATAAGGCTATCCTTAGATCCTATAAACTATTTAAAAAATGATAAGCATACTTATACTGGAGTTAGAATGCAGTAAGGCATGAAAAATGAGAAAAATTTGAAAATGCCCGAAATCAGAGGTAAGGCTATAGTAAGGCATAAAAATTAAAAAATTAAAAAAATATATATTTTTTTTTAGATAAGGCTATCCTAAGACCATGAAAAATAGTGCAATTATGATCAGCATACTTAAACTGGGGTTAAAATGCAGGAAGGGATGAAAAAGGAGAAAAATTTGAAATTGCCCGAAATCGGAGGTAAGGTTATAGTAAGGCATAAAATTTGAAAAAATTTAAATTTTTTTTTTTTTTTTTTAGATAAGGCTATCCTAAGACCATGAAAAATAGTGCAAATATGATTAGCATACTTAAACTGGGGTTAAAATGCATGAAGGCATGAAAAAAATTTGAAATTGCCCTAAATCGGAGGTAAGGTTATAGTAAGGCATGAAATTTGAAAAATTTTGAATTTTTTTTTTTTTTTTTTTAGATAAGGCTATCCTTAGATCCTATAAACTATTTCAAATATGATAAGCATACTTATACTGGAGTTAGAATGCAGGAAGGCATGAAAAATGAGAAAAATTTGAAAACGCCCGAAGTCAGAGGTAAGGCTATAGTAAGGCATAAAAATTAAAAAATTAAAAAAATATTTTTTTTTTTTTTAGATAAAGCTATCCTAAGACCATGAAAAATAGTGCAATTATGATAAGCATACTTAAACTGGGGTTAAAATGCAGGAAGGCATGAAAAATGAGAAAAATTTGAAATTGCCCGAAATCGGAGGTAAGGTTATAGTAAGGCATGAAATTTGAAAAAAAATTGAATTTTTTTTTTTTTTTTTTTTAGATAAGGCTATCCTTAGATCCTATAAACTATTTCAAATATGATAAGCATACTTATACTGGAGTTAGAATGCAGTAAGGCATGAAAAATGAGAAAAATTTGAAAACGCCCGAAATCAGAGGTAAGGCTATAGTAAGGCATAAAAATTAAAAAATTATTATTATTTTTTTTTTTAGATAAGGCTATCCTTAGATCCTATTAACTATTTCAAATATGATTAGAATACTTATACTGGAGTTAGAATGCAGAAAGGCATTAAAAATGAGAAAAATTTGAAAACGCCCAAAATCAGGACACTTCGACACATAGTCAGGTAATGGGATCAAACCCCCAACCTCTCGATCAGAAGACAACCCACTACCACCTGAGCCACGGTTGCCGTGGTCAGGCATAAAAATTAAAAAAAATTTTTTTTTTTTTTTTTTTTTTAGATAGGGCTATCCTAAGACCATGAAAAATAGTTCAAATATGATAAGCATACTTAAACTGGGGTTAAAATGCAGGAAGGCATGAAAAATGAGAAAAATTTGAAATTGCCCGAAATCGGAGGTAAGGTTATATAGTAAGGCATGAAAATTGAAAAATTTTGAATTTTTTTTTTTTTTTTTTTTTTTTAGATAAGGCTATCCTTAGATCCTATAAACTATTTCAAATATGATAAGCATACTTATACTGGAGTTAAAATGCAGTCAGGCATGGAAAATGAAATTTTTTTAAAAACTACCGAAATCAGAGGTAAGGCTATTGCAAGGCATGAAATTTGAAAAATTTTGAAATTTTTTTTTCTTTTTAGATAAAGCTATCCTTAGACCCTAATAACTATTTAAAATATAAGCACATTTAAACTGGAGTTAAAATGCAGGAAGGCAGGAATATTTAGACAAATTTGAAAATGCCCAAAATTAGAGGTAAGGCTATAGTAAGGCAAAAAAAAAAATTGAAAAATTGTTTTTTTAGATAAGGCTATCCTAAGACCTTAAAAAATAGTTCAAATATGATAAACATACTTAAAACGGGGGTTTAAATGCAGTAAGGCATGAAAAATTTGAAAATGTCTTACGTTTTCAACCCCTACTAGGATGTCATATCAAGGTTTGAGGGTCCGCAACATAAATAGGACACCACTCAGAAATGATTATCAAAAGTATTTATTTACAAAATCCTAAAAGTATCAACAGAACAAACTAAAAGGGACTGGAGACACTGGCCAAACTGAATAAAAGTAGGGAGGACACTGGGCCAACCCTATACAGGGCCATCGTCCCAGCGTCCACCCTCTAAACTACAGGAACATGAAAACAGGACTACCAGAGATCTCCAGTCCAAACTACAATAACAAACTTACAAACATCTCCAGTGGGGACCTGAAGAACTCTCCCCACATGTCTGCTGCTGGTCTGTTGTTGTGCCTCACTCCTTCTGGTCATCTCAGCCCTTTATAAGCTCCTCCTCCCTCTCCTACCTGATCGCTGATGTGAGTCAGGTGTGTTAGGAGAGAAGAGGAAGGGCAGGCTGAGAGGCCATGAGACACCAGCCGTAACACTCACTATATACCTCCAAATTTTTGTCATGTTTCATGCATTACTGCATTTTATCTCCAGTTTAAGTATGCTCATTGTATTTACACTAATTTTTTGGGTCTTATGATAGCCTTTTCTCAAAAAAAAAAAAAAAAAGTCAATATTTTCCCATTTTTCATACCTTACTGCATTTTAAGTGTGCTTATCATTATTTCACTAGTTTTTAGGGTCTGATGATAGCCTTACCTAAAAATAAATCATTTTTAAAAAATTTTTATGCCTTACTATAGTTTTATCTCCAATTTTGGGTGTTTTTCAAATTTTTCCATTTTTTATGCCTTACTGCGTTTTAACCCCAGTTTAAGTGTGTTTTGTCATATTTGAAGTAGTTTTTAGGGTCTTATGAAAAAACAAACAAAAAGTAATGAAAAACATACAAATATGACCAACATCATACATTAAAACATGTTAAAATAAGAATATAGACTTAAAAACAAAGAGAATAGACTAAATAACATTAAAACCTGACAAAAAGGACCAAATTAGACTTATAAGAACTAAAATCAAACCACGAACAAATTAAAACCCACAAACAAACTAACAGACTTAATTTGACAAAAAAAGACTCCTTTGTGATCATTTCTTTGTGGTTTTGTGTGTTTAGTGTGTAGATGTTTGTGCTGATTGTGGTTGTGCGTGGGTGATGTTTGTGACACATTAGGAGTTAATTAATTATACAGAACTCTGATGAAGACGCTGATGAAGTCAGACTCGTGGTGGTAACTTTGAGCAAGTCTCTCCATAATTAAACTTTGAGTTAATTAGAGGAAGGTGTTATTCCACACATCATGTGTGCACAAGAACGATGAGGTCAGAGTGTGTGGAGGTACAAGCTGTTGACAGGGTGTGTGTGTGTGTGTGTGTGTGTTTGTAGATGACAAGTTCACAGTAGAGCGAGGAGGGGCGGGGCTCAACATTATAATTAATACCACAAACACTCAGGGTTTGTCAGGTGTGTGACGACTGCTGACGAATACACACACACACACACACACATTCACACACAATACACACTCACTTTGAGTGGAATTATTAGTTTTTCCACTTGAATGTATATATATATATATATATATATATATATATATATATATATATATATGAGGCCTTAAAATTGAAAAATTCTGATATATTTCTGAGATAATGATATATAGTAAGGCACATTTTTTGTGTGAGATACGGCAGTGTGAGGCATAAAAATGGGGAAAAAAAAACGTTTTTTTTTCTACGATAAGGAAGGCATAAAAATGGAAACATTTCAGGGTTTCTTTTGTGAGATAAGGATATATATAGTAAGGCATAAAAAACTGAATTAAAAAAGAATAGTATGAGATACAACTATATCGTAATTTTTCTGAGATAAAGCTATAGTAAGATGTGAAAATGAAAAATAAAATGTTTTTTTACTGAAATAAGGAAGGCATAAAAATGGGAAGAAAAATAATTGTTTTCTGAGGTAAGGTTATAGTAAGGCATAAAAATTGAAAAATGTTGTTTTTTCTGAGATAAAGCTATAGTAAGACGTGAAAATAGAAATAAAAAAATTAAAAAAAATTCTGAGATAGGGAAGACACAAAATGGAAAAATTGTGTTTTTTCTGAGATAATGTATTTTTAATATTTTATTTCTTGTAATATTTTATTGTTTCACATAAAGAATTGACACAGCGGTCGGAGTGTAATCATGCCCTGAAACAAAGTCAGTGTTGGATGTTTAGACGTTCTTTCCTTCTTTCAACCATCACACGCTCACACCTCCCGTCCCTCGTCTAAACTGTGGATGAGGGAGTAAATCATCACAGAGGGAGACGCTGTGGCCCATCATTTATGGAGCATGGACAGTTTATATGAAGCACGGCAGAGGCCTGTGTTTGGGAAGCATCCAGAATAAAGAGGCTCCCCTGTGAGCTGGAGCAGCAGGAAGCACCAACAGCACTTAGTACAGGAGTAGAAGACAGACACCACCGAGAGGAGGAGGATTAACAACTTTCACTGAAACATATATATATATATATAAAATATGTAATAAATATATAATAGTAAGATTTTTACATTTTTAGGTGAGAAAATATTTTATTTCATTATTTTAAAAGAAGAAAAACTGTTAAAAATATACAATTAAAAAAAGGAAAAAGCATAATGTATATGAAATAACTATTATTTATAGGGTTTTATTTGTACACTTAACTTCATTTTCTTTCACACATTTCTCTCACCTTCAGCATGTACTCTCTTCCTGTGTCTATTGCCACGCCCCTTTCCGTCACACGTCTGAGGTAAAAAAAACTAAAACAAATCAGTGTCCAATCAGGAGCAGACTCCCGCTGTTCACTTCTATTTATCTAAAGTTTTTAGGTGTAAAAATACACACTCCAACATATGATATAGAATGCACTGGTTATTTGTGAGCACTCCTACAAAATAAAATAACAATATCATACATATAGACATCTAAGTAACATATGTTTCATGCTTTTGATGCTGTTTTTCTTTAATATTAATTAAATATGTCCTTAAAAAGATGGCCGTCGTTTGGGACGTGTCCTATCTATGTTCCTAGATCTATGAGCTATACATTGTTTTTCTGTTAAAGCTTCAAATGTACAATGTTTACATTCAAATAAAAAGAGGTTAAATCTGCGTCCTGTGCCTTTAAAGTGATCCAGGATTAAAGACGGGAAAGAAACTGTGCTATAAAGAAATAAAAACATCTTCCGACACTAAAAACAAACTTTCGATCATTCCAATCGTCTCCTTTAATGAATGAGTCGAGCACATTTCCCCAGACACAGACTAGTTCTGCTCCCGCTGACATTTATTAGTTTATTATCGTCACCCAACATGTAAACAATATTTCTACCATTAAAAAGTGTGATTAAATCCACATTCCATCACAAATCATCAATATTGTCCTCTTTGCTTGTCTGAAAGTGTAGAAATATAGTTTCATTAGGGCCACGTGAAGAAGATACGCCCCACTTTTATGAGTCTCTGATGACTGCGGTGCCCTCCCCCCCACAGCCCCCCAAAGACCCCCAAAGCACCCCATGTGACACATGTGGAACAATGAGAAAAAGACAAAGAGACCAAAGCAGTGAGTTTGTCCCATTAAATATCAACCACACATTCTGCTTTTATTTTGAAGGGATGAAAGGCTACAACTTAATTTCACAATTTAACTGTTTTCGTTGAATGCAAACACACACACACACACACACACACACACACACACACACGCTAATAAATAATGATGAAAATTACAATAATGACAAATGAAAAATGAAATGAAATTTGTAATTTTTTTACAACCTTTACTTTTCTCAGCATTTAACAAAAAACAGGCTACAAAGTTACAGTAGTACCTGTATTTTATTAAATACTAAATAATAATAATAATAATAATACATGTAAACAACAACAATGAGTACACAGTGACACAGCAAAAAAATTTAAAAATATATAATAAAATACATAAATAAATTGTAGTTTCATGTTTGAATACAGTTTGAAGTCTTTCAGCTCTTACTTTTCTTGGCATTTATACCAAAAAACAATGTGCAATAAAGTGACAATGTTACATCTAAAACATACAATATTAATTAGATAATTATAAAATAATGCTAATAATAAAATAATACAAAACACTTTAAAGTAATAATATACATCAGTCGACCCTTATTTTTTTACATTTAACAAAAACAATGAGCAAAAAAGTGACAGTCATACCTGTGTTATACTAAATACTAAAGAAATAATAATAAAATAAATAAATTTAAACAAGAACAATGAGTACACAGCAACACAGCAAAAAAATAAAAAATAAAAATTGTAAAAACTGTACAATTTTATTAAGTTAAATTCAAATGCATGTATTTTTACTTTATTAAGTACATCAAAAGGTTCAAATACTGTTTGAACTCCTGGTGAGAACCTTGTTTGTGGTAGAAAAAAATAACAGTATTTATCCAAATCAGTAGAGAAATCCTCAGTGTACTGAAGTAATAGTTCATCAGTACACTGAAGAATTCTGACATCATCACTCTCTACAGTGATGATGTCAGAATTCTACAGTTCAACAATGATGATGTCATCAGTCCAAGCTGGGAGCCAATACAATTTTCAAGGGGGCGCTATAGAGTAATTTTGCTAGTCACATGTACAATTCCCCAAAAATATAGAATTTTTCACTAGTCCTAATATGAGTTCAAATTTTCATGAGTTGTTGAATGTGTTTAGGACTTCAAACATGTGATCATTTCCTCTATAAGAATAATAATAATAATAAAAACGAGGTGCAGTACAATAGGGTCCTACGCACCGTGGTGCTTGGGCCCTAAAAATAATAATAACATTAATAATTATAATAATATAATAATAACACAAAAAATAAAATAAAAATTAAAAACTAGTTGCATGTTTGAATAGAGTTTGAAGTCTATCAACCCTTACTTTTCTCAGCATTTACCAAAAAGCATTAAAGTGACCCAGTGGAGCCTCCAGGTCAGTAACTGATCTGACTTTCACGTCTCTGAGGGTCGGAGACGATGCTGACCTCTGATTGGTTCTCCTGACAGTGAAGGATCCTGACTGTGATTTCATATTATTCTCAGGTTCCAAATGCATTAAATAAATGTTGAAAAGTTGCTCATCAATGAGCGATCTGAGGTCGGACTGGTTTAAAACACGAGGTTTGGGACCATGTTTGGGTGGATTTGTGGTGAAATGTAGAAAATAATGACATGAGTGCAAGTGAAACAAAAGCCTGAAAGAGTTTAAATCCAATCAGAGATCAGCAACAAAACCAGCAGCTGGTGGAAATGTGCATGAGACAAGGATGATATCAGGTAGTTCAATCTGACACACACACACACACACACACACACTCCCCATAAAAAGCTTTTAGCCGTTGCAGAAGCAGCTGAAGAGCATTGTTGAGCTCAGTGATGGATGGAGCCGAGGTGCGTTAGCATTAGCGTTAGCTGGATTTATTAGCGTTAGCTGGATTTATTAGCGTGTGGACGAGCGGGGTCACCGCCTCCAAATAGAATAACAGCAATGAGCCAAACACAATGTGGAGGTAAATAAGAAGCAGTTGTGTGTGTGTGTGTGTGTAGGTGATCTCAGACCCAATGAATCCACGTCTAGTGAAGCATCCACAAGATCCATTAGTTGAAAAAAACACAATAAATACACAAACTTCAACTCACACTAAATCCAATGTGTTTTATTTGAACTTTGGCTCCAACAAACACTTAAAACGTAAAAGTTACTAAAGTAAAGAAATGAACCAAAGTTGAGGAAAACTTTCTGAAATCTGTTCAATAAAAGAATGTTCTGTTTTACACAGTGAGAAGAATCTACAGTATGTGATGCAATGATCGGCAGAATGACAGAAGGAAAAGAAAAAGGTTAAAAAAAATTTATTTTGAAAAAAGTTTGTCATGCAAAAGAAGTAGAAAAAGTTTGAAAAAAGTTTAAAGATTTGTTAAAAAGGTAATAAATAAAAAAATAAGTTGAAAATTTGAAAATTTGAACAAAAAGTAGAAAAAGTTTTTAAAAAGTTTTTTTTTTTTTTTTCGGTTAAAAAAGTTTAAGTTGAAAAGAGTATAACTGATTTCGTTTAAAGAAATACGAATACATGGAATATTTGAAAAAAGTTATTGAAAGTTTAAAAAGTTTAAAAAATAAGTTTTTAAAGTAAATTTAAAAGTAAAACTTTTTTTTTTAAGTAGAAAGAGTTTTAAAAACCTTTTTTTTTAAAAATATAAATAATTTTAAAAAAGTTAAAAAAACAAAGTGTATATATTTTGAAAACATTTTAAAAAAGTTTAAAAAATTTTAATAAAAAATCTAAGTAAATTTAAAATTTGAAAAAAGTTTTTCTTTAAGTTGAAAAATCTAAATTAGTTGAAATTTAAACAAATTATTAAAAGTAGGAAAAGTAAGTAAGTAAACTTAAAAATAAGTTTGAAAAAAGTTGAACATTTAAAATAGTTTGAAAAAAGTGAAAACACTTTGAAATTTTTTGAAGTAAATTGAAAAATGTTGATTGTAGTATAAAAAAAGAAAAAAAATTGAACAAAATTTAAAAGGTCAAAAAAATGTGGACGCAAATGAAAAAATCTGAAAAAATAGAAAAACAAAATAGAAAAGAGTTGAAGAAAGTGATGTTTTTTTTTTTTGTTTTTTTTTCCAGTTTAAAAAAAAATCTAAAGTTTTAAAAGGTTTCAGTATAAAACATGCAGTCTTCCAAAACAGGAAGTGGCAATTTTTCAAAATAAAATACCCAGAACACTCAATAAAACCAACTTTAAAACATTACTTTTAAAATAAATGGAATGAAAATTCTACATGTAATCTTATTAAAACTATTATAAGATTATTTCAGTTAAACTCTATATTTCCTGGATGATCTGCTACACGTTCCGTTCCTAGCCGTACATCGTACATCGGGCGTCCTTGTCTCCTCCGCTGTCTGGCAGAACGCCCGTAAACGTTGTGAGTTGTGGCTCTGAGTCCAATGTGAGCTCCAGCCTCAGTCAATGTTTATGTCCACCAATCAAAGGCAATGTGCCTGTTACACGGTATTATGGACAAAAAGCCTCTGAGAGACACTCGGCTGCAGAGGACGAGTGGATTTACGGCTCGTTGTCGTTGGACATCTGGGAATAAAAGACAAACACGCGTTAGCGACCGGCGGAAAAGCATGGGAAAAGTTTTTAATGATCGGCCGTCACGTTACGGACTGAGAATTAAGCTTTTTATTTTGTCACGAGCAACACAAAGGCTGTAAAATATGGCATTTACCAATAAACCAATAAAGTGACACGCTCGTACCTTCATGAAATAAAATCATTCTAGAATAATTGGTTTATGATTTTAATGAACATAAAATACAAACGCTTTGGTTCTTTGTGTATTTTTCTCTCATTTTCAGTCATGTTGTTTTTTGGGGTTTTTTGCCAGTTGTTTTGTGTATTTCTCTGTAATTTTGTACGTTTTTTTTTTAAAAGGTTTTTTGCTGTTTTTTGCACGTATCTTATACATTTATGTTGAGGTCTTATGTGGCATATGTCTGAACTCAGTTTGTTTGTCTTATATTTGAATGACTTGGTAGAAAACTGTGCATTATGAGTTCTGCTAGCTTTACTTTCCTCCTTTTTTACTCATTTCCTCTCCAGTTCCAAGAAGAAGAAGAAGAAGAAGAAGAAGAAGAAGAAGAAGAAGAAGAAGAAGAAGAAGAAGAAGAAGAAGAAGCTGAGGGGTGAGAGTGAGGCCATGGCGTCTACTAAAGCATGTGCACTAAATATATCAGGGCTGTAAAAAGCTGCAGAATTAAAGCTGTTGTGGAAAATAAAAAGAGATATATTTATGTTCCATGGCCGACAGTGTTCAGGTGACCAACGGAGGTCACATGACCAGATACGAGTGGATCAGAAAGCCACATACACACACACACACACACACACATTGTTGGGCGAGTGATTGAAAAGCTGCAAAAAGCAATTATGATGTGAGCATGTGCAGACCTTCGCTGTAGCAGCTAGCAAACATCGTAAATCCTGCAGCGCGCCGTGTTTACACTGAGCTGACCTCTGTGCGCCCTCTGACACACACACACACACACACACACTGTTGCTTTAAATATAAAACGTTAGCCGTTTTATATTCCTCACAAACATAAAGATGGAATCTTCTTTCTTTGTCACGTTGTATATTTTTGTGTCTTTTTGCACATTATTAATTATTTTATTGTGTCTTTTGTATGTTTAGTGTGTCATTGTGTGTAGTTTACTGCCTCAACGTCCACGTCAATGGTCCCAAATGTTTGGGTTAGCTTAGCACGTAGCAACAAGTCCTACATATTTATGTTTTGGTAAGCATTGCATGACACAGCAACTTACTACTTTTTTTAAATTAGCTTAGCATGCAACAACTGTTCCTATACTTTTTGGTTAGCTTAGCATGTAGCAACAAGTCCTACATGTTCATGTTTTGGGTAGCTTAGAACGTAGCGACCAGTGCTACATGTTTCTGCTAGCTTAGCACGACGCAGCAAAAGTTACTATATTCTTGGTTAGTGTAGCGTGTAGCAACCATTCATACACGTTCATGTTTTGGTTAGCATTGCATGACACAGCAACTTGCTACTTTTTTGGTTTGTTTAGATGTAGTGGCCAGTCCTACATGTTTTTAGTTAGCATAGCATGTAGTGACCAGTCCTAAATATTTACGTTTTGTTAGATTAGCATGCAGTGGCCAGTCCTGTATGTTTTTGTTAGCTTAGCAGGTAGCAACCAGTCCTACATGTTTATGTTTTGGCTAGCTTAGGACGTAGCAAGCAGTCATGTTTATGTTTTAGTTAGCTTAGCACATAGCGACCAGTCCTATACATGTTTATGTTTTTGCTAGGTTAGGACGTAGCGAGCAGTCATGTCTATGTTTTAGTTAGCTTAGCACACAGCGACCAGTCCTATACATTTTTATGTTTTAGCTAGCTTAGTACGTAGTGAGTAGTCATGTTTATGTTTTAGTTAGCTTAGCACATAGCAACCAGTCCTTAACATGTTTATGTTTTAGCTAGCTTAGGGCGTAGCGAGCAGTCATGTTTATGTTTTAGTTAGCTTTGCACATAGCGACCAGTCCTATACATGTTTATGTTTTAGCTAGCTTAGGGCGTAGCGACCAGTCCTATAAATGTTCATGTTTGAGCTAACTTAGCACGTAGCAGCCAATCCTACATGTTTATGTTTTAGTTAGCTTAGCACGTAGTGACACAGGCTGTGGTAATGTTTGTGATCTAAATGCTTGTTCATGTAGACGTACGTTTGTCCGTGTCCTGTTCACGTAGACGACTGCAGACGCTCGACCAAACTCACACAGGTTACACACACACACACACACTGACATGCACTTAACACACACCGCTACACACCTTAGCATCGCCAAAACGCACTAAAAATTTATGAGCACAACATTCCAGCGAGGTCAAACCATTCATCAACTGTGTAGGTTCTGGTTTCCATTAGAGTCGACAGCAGAGGCTGTTTCTGCTGCTTCGTTTGGACTCAACGACTGTGGAATCAGACACAGGATAATGGAGACACACACCACCAGAGTCTACAACAATCTACTCGTATACTTCTCTTTTAGCGTCAGCGAGAACAGAGATCACAGCACGGGTCACATGATCAACATTCATATTAAAATAAAGAGCAATCAGAGCATTAACACAGGAAACAACAAAGTGTTTCTTTTAGTTTGTCTTGTTTTCATTTGTATGTTTCTCTGGTGTTTTTGTTTATTTTGGTTTTCATTTTGTGTATTTTTCCTGGAAGTTTCTGGAGTAATTTTTGTGTATTTTGGGCATCATTTTGAATATTATTTTATTTTTGTGGTTTGTTTTTGAGTGATTTGGTTGTTTTTTTATTGGTTTGTGTAATTTTTGTTTGTTCTTTGAAGTTATTTTGTGTGTTTTCGTTGTCTTTTTATACATGTTTTTGTTAAATTTCTCTAATTTTATACCTTTTTTGAGCCATTTTGTAATTCAATTTTGTTGTTATTTTTGTGTATTTTTAGTCATCTTCTAAAACATTTGGATAATTTCTGTAGATTTTATGCATTTTCTTGTTTCATGTATTCTTGTTGTGATTTTGTGTATTTTTGGGTAATTTTGGAACATTTTCCTTCATTTTGTTTATTTTTAATGTCATTTTGTGTAATTGTTTCTATTGTTTAGTATAGTTTTGGGTTGTTTATATTGTTAATTTGTGTTTTTGTAGTTATTTTGTGTATTCTTTTGGTTATCATGTATTTTATCTTCTTCTTCTTCTGTGTTTCTTTCCAAACACTGAGGACTCCTCTCCTCCATCACTGATCTGCCTCTCTCTGATGGAGTGGTGATAAATCCATGTTTTATTGCAGTAGAGTTCCTCCTCCTCTCCCAGTAGAGCTCACAGATCTACCAGCTCAGACACTGGAGGACCAGATCCCTCCTCACATCTCTACCTCCATCTGGGCCTGATTACAGGAGGAGGATGAAGCACCACACGCTGCTCTGAAGGAGCAGGAACACAACCATAGATTGGTTATTTACTAACTGATCACTGCTTATCAGTAGGGGGCGCTAGAGGGGCCACGCCTCAAAATCAGAAGATGAAACCATATATTTACTTTTTATAGACATTTCTGTATTTTGTTTTGATTTTATAGTCGTTTTGTGTATTTTTGTTGGTAATTTCTGTGTTTTCCTGTTGATTCGTGTTATTATTTTGCGTATCTGTGTCGTCTCATGTGTTTTTGTTGTTGTTTTGTATATTTGACTTAACATTTTGTGTAATTTTTGAGTCATTTTGCGTATTGTTGTCGTTTTGGGAGTAATTTGTTGTTAGAGTCTTGCTGATGATGATGGTGATGAAGGTGATGATGATGTGAGGTTCAGTGTGTGTGTGTGTGTGTGTCCTACAAAGAGGACAAACAGGGACAAAGTGATGATGAATCACACTGCAGCGTTTCTACTGGATCCTGTGGATCATTTCTATTCATTATTATTATTACGACTCCATCCACTGCAATAACAATAGCATTAAAACGCCTGCACGGCTAATATCAATCACTGCTGCTGTTAATGTCCACCCATCTGTGTGTGTGTGTGTGTGTGTGTGTGTGTGTGTGTAATCAACACAAAATGAATGGCGTTGTTTATAAGCTCAGCCTGGGGTCGTTGATTAATGAGCCTAATGTTATCATTGGAATAAGAAACCAGCCTGCACTTTGTTTTAATACGTGTGTGTGTGTGTGTGCGTGTGATGATGATGATGATGATAATAAAGATGCAGGGTGAAAATTCACAGCCTGTCACAGACGGACAGATGGAATGATTTTATATTGTAAAAAAACAAAACATTTGAAAAAAAAAAAAATGAATATATATATATGTATATATATATACATAAAGAAACCAAATTAATAAGTTAAGGTTTAATTTATTCAGACAACTTTTTTTTCCAGGAAATTGACTTTAATCCCCTGACATGAGATCACACAAAAATACAGGAAATTAAAACAAAATGACTGAAAAAACAGATAAAAAGTTGTAAAAACTCACAAAACTACAACATAAATACACAAATAGAGCCCCTTTCTCACCAAACCTTTAATATTTTTTCTAATGATGATTTAAAGTCAAAGTAAAGCTTTTTATTCAGCATCGTTTGAACAATAAAAAGCAACGTTTTAAAACACAAACACGCTGAAGGAACAATTGTGTTCATAATTAAGTAAATTACGCGAATAAGTCATGAAAGAAATATAAAATAAAATCCAAAGACGTGTGTCATAAATAATCTATGAACAAGGTTTTTTTTGGTGCAATAAATGGAGCGTTGACTTAAACGATGCTTATAAATTGTGGTTTTACTTGATGAGGTCCATGTTAACAATTTAATTGGCCAGCCTCTCCGAGGTCCCATTCCCACATCCCAGAATGAGACGAATGGCTCTCGTTAGAGCAAGCACTGAATGCTAATGTAGCTAATGTAGCTAATGTCAGCCTGTCTCTGATTGGATCATAACGAGAGGATTTTAATGTTTATTCTCCTCCTATAGATTAGAAGTGACTTTACAATCACAGAGTGAGTACGAGCCGCTAGTGTTCAAATAACCTTTAGGAGTCAATCCTGACGTTCCCTTCCCTACATCCCTCCATTTTCATTCTCAGCCCTGATTGGACGATTGTTTGTTTACGTTGTGAAACCTTTAACTTTTCCACTAAAAATCAAATGTAGGAACCAGGAAGCTTTAAATGAGGTCAAATCAGTGTGGAATCATTTAAAGAACTTCCATAAAGAACATTTTAGAGCAAACATAGGCAACTGGAGGCCTGGGGGCCACATACGGCCAGTGGTCTAACTATGTACGGCCCCCAAAGTAAACAAAGAAAAGGATGGAAAAATATACAAAAACAGCAATAATAAAAAAAAAAAGTGACTCTAAAATTTTATGAATATTGTATTACTTAAAGTCTATCTTTGGTTTAAAAAAATTAAACTTTTGATGTCATTCTGCTAACAAACAAAAAAACAAACTAATAAATATCTATGAAAATAATACATCTTTGGTAAAAAAAAAAATACACGAGAATCAAAAAAAAATGGCTCCAGAAACACATGAAGAAATATATACAAAAATAACTAGAAAATATATCAAATGAAAGCAAAAATTACACAAAACAGCTGAATTATCCAACATGCTGCTGTTCGATGGTTGTTGGATGTCGTTGGATGCTGATACTAAGGTACCACTGACAGCTGTATTATCCAACATGCTACACACACTGATTACCAGAGGACAGGTCATCAGGGGCTTCCCCTCAACGACCAATCACAGCGCTGCTGGCCCCGCCCCCTCCCACGCGCTGTCGGCCCTCATCAAAGCAGCCCTCGGCCCTCGTGACAGGTAATCTGGACTGGAACCATTACTACCATTACTGGTGTCATAAACACACACACACACACACACACACACAACAAAGGAAGGCAGCGTGCACGGGCTGCAGGCGTGCACGCGCGAGGCTTTAGAAAAAGGAAGCAGATTTATTTCAAAGTCTGAATAAAACTGATTTTTATTCATCATTTCTATAGAAATACACTGAATTTAATCATGTGTTATATTTTAAACCATTTATGATTCCTTTACATTAACAAAGACAACTGGACAATAATTAATGGATCATTCTGTCATTATTAATCATTAAATCTGCCTCTAAATCATTAGTTTTAACACTAATTTACAGGTTACTTTGTAAATTAAATGGATAATAAAGGTAAAATCGTGATAAAAAGACATTTAATGTTTTATTTGTCTGATTTAATAACCTGAGAAAAGCACAATTTCAATATTTGTTATTTATAAAGACTGGTTATTTTATGTAATTTAATGTAGTATTTTTTAGGCTGTTGTGATTTAATTTATTGTATTTATTGAACTCAAAATATGTTTACGTCCTTTTTCATTTAGTCAAACCTTCTCATATATTTATACATAAAGGCTTTATAATCTACATTAATGATGTAAGTGTGTCTAATTTTGTTGCTTTCTTCATTTATTTCTATTTAATCTATTTCATTATTTATAACAATTTTAATGTGAATTTCACACATTTTTTTATATCTTTAAATGTATTTTATTCGCAGTTGTGATTGATTTACGTATATATTGATCTATTGTTAGTTTTTACCGGCTGATGTGCGCGTGAGGATCTGATCTCCGTGCGCGTGAATCAAAGCGTTAATTTCCTCCGCAGTGGTTTAGCATTAATGACCGACGGCTCATTAAAAACATGATTTATATTTGTTTTAATTATTTGCACCGTGAAGCGATAGAAACGGGAGCGCGTGCGTGTTCACCGTAAGACACACGCACGCACACGCACACAAGCGCGCGCACAAACAACAAGTAAACAATGTGTCCAGGTTAGGTTTTACATTTAAATATTATGTTAATTTATTAAATATAAAATTACAAAATACAAGTTTTTCGTTTATTTTTCTAAGAAAACTCGTTTAAAATGAGTTAGTTATTAAATATGATCAAATTGAGTTAATATAGTTTTTTTATGCAGACAAAAAATAAGTGAAAATACACGCATTTTTATTATTATTATTTTTTTAGATAAATGTCACAGTCTATCTGCAACAATACATATTATGATTTAAACAAAAGCAATAAGTCAATTCTGCAAAGAAACACAATCAGTTTGATGTAAAATGATGATTAATTTCACATTTATTTTTCAGTTTTATATAATATACATTAATTTATCCTTTTCACATTCAATTATTCACTGTTTGTGATTGTGACGTTTCTAATCTTTAACTTTCTGTGACTAAAAATGAAGAGGATCGCGTTGGATTTGTTGGATGTTCATATATAGCTTAATCCAGTAATAGGAAACTGGTGGCACGGGGGCCACATGCGGCCCGTGATGTAACTTTGTGTGGCCCCCCGAAGTAAATGCACTGTATGATAGAAAAATCACTGACCAACACAACAGAACATCAAGAGATACACACAAAAATAGTCAAATAACACAAAAACTTACTCAAAATATGCACACAACTACTACAAAAACACACAAAAATCATCATCATATGATAGACACAAAAATGACCAAAAACACAAAATAACCACAGAATTACTACAATAACACAAAAGGACAACAGAAATTCACCAAATGACTCAAAACACACAAGACAACAACACACACACACACAATAATAGACACACACTCACACACACACAAACTCTTTGTTGTTTCCTGTGTTGATGCTCAGCCTCTGATTGGTCGTTATTCTAATGTTTAAATAGATGTTGATCATGTGACCCTCAGATCACATACACGCTGATGCATTAGCATTAGCATTAGCACAGACTCCTCCTTTCCTGCTGCCATGGAGAAGCCGTACCTGGACTTGTGTGTGTGTGTCCTGACAGATGTGTGTGAGGGTCAAAGGTCAAAGTTGAGGGCAGGGTCAGCGGTAACACAACGTGCACAACACGGAGTCTGGAAAGTGTCAGGTCTCTGACAACTGCTCAACGCACACACACACACTCACACTTTAGTTAAACTTTTACATTTTAAAACAAAAACAATTTTTATTACTTATTACTATGTATTTTGAAACAATTTAATGTAATTTTGTTTATCTTTGTTCTTTTTGTCGACACTTTTTTTCTAATGAATAGTTTTGTGTGTTTTTGTTTCATGTGCATTTTAGTGTAAATTTGTGTTTTTCTGCATTTTAATGTAGTTTTGTTCCTTTTGTTGTCACTTTGATTTAGTTTGGAATCTTTTCTTGTGCATTTCAGTGAAGTTTGGTGTGTTTTGGTTCATTTATATGTAATTTTTGTGCTTTTGTCAAATCTATGATATTTGATGTGACACATTTTAATGTAATTTTGTACATTTTTGTTCTTTTGAGCAACACTTGCTATAGTTTTGTGTCTTTTGTGCATTTTAGTGAAGTTTTGTGTATTTCTGTGCTATTTGTTAACACTTTTTGTGCATTTTAATGTTATTTTGCATAATTTAGTGCATTTTTTTGACACATTTCTTGCATATTAAAGTAATTTTGTGTGTTTTTGTTCCTTTTATTGTCGCTTTGTTACAGTTTTGTGTCTTTTCTCATGCATTTCAGTGAAGTTTTGTGTTTTGGCTCCTTTATATGTAATTTTAGTGTTTTTTTTTATTTTTGATGCAACACATTTTAATGTAATTTTGTATATATTTCACACTTTCTTATAGGTTTTTGTCTTTTGTGTATTTCTGTGTGATTAATAGACACTGTTTGTGTATTTTGATGTCATTTTGTGCAGTTGACACTTTTCTTTCATATTAAAGTCCTTTTCTGTGTTTTCGTACCTTTTATTGTCACTTTGTTACAGTTTTGTCTTTTCTCGTGCATTTCAGTAAAGTTGTGCAAATTTTGGCTCCTGTATAAGTCATTTTTGTGTTTTTGTTCCTTTTAATGCAGTTTTGTGTGTTTTTTTACATCTCTAAAACACATTCATCTGTTTCTGTTTGATAATTGAAAAAAAGAAGAAGAAAAAACTATAAATAATAAAGATTAAATGTCACTTTTAAACCCATCCAGCTACACCTCCTTATTCACACACTGTAGAACCAACCTGGCAACACAGATTTGTGTAGTAAACTGTATAAACTGATAATACTGGTAAAAAAGTACTTGTTTTATTTCGGACAGGAAACAGGAAGTAGACGTCGCTCACACACAGCCAATCAGGAGAAAGACGCAGAATGACCACATCAGTCAAACGTCGCTGGCGAAACACGAGCGCTGGGGGGGGAGTGAGGGGGGGTGGGGGTAAGATCAAACAATAAACAGTCCATTAAGTCTCCGGGCTGGAGGTATTTTGGGGGGGGGGGGGGCAGCAGTGGATGATGGGAGTTTATTTAAAGCGTCGTGACCTCGTGGCCGAAGGCTGCCTCGGTGAAGGGATGAATAAAACTTTAATGGCTCGTAAAGCTCCACACGGCCAACTTTATTCCTGCTGGGACGGCCAAACAGGGGAGGGGGGTGTGGGGGGGAGACAAATGTAGCTCATCTGGTGTCCATAACTGTGTTTTTACACTGATCATCCATAAATATTACGACTACTGACACACGCGCGCCTTTTTCCAACTCATAACCTTTCATTTTCCACTTCAACAACAAATACAAATGCAATAATAACCCCCCCCCCCCCCCCCCAACACACACACACACACACACACACACACACACACACTGTGCTGAATACTAGAGACGTCCTCTATATTGTTTGTATTATTTATAACAAATACAGGCGGTAACGTTGGATGCGTATCTGATGGAACCACAGAGGAACAGTGTGTCGTCACATTCTAGTGATTCCCAGGAGGAAAATGCCTCCAGACATGTGACTAATAAACATTGGGATATGATGAATTTAACCAAACATATCATGAACAAATACATTCCATGCATTGGTACTAAATGTACTGTATTTGTATCGTTTGAAGTTTTTGTATCATTTTAATGTATTTGTTACATTTCAAACAATACAAATACATTAAAATGATAAAAAAATAACTGGATTAAAAATGACGGTTTGACTGAACTTTGTTTTCCTGAGAGAGAAATGGACGAATAGGATTGAGACGTGAGCAGAAAGATGGAGAGGGAAGCAGTGACTGTGGTTTCACAAAGAAGTGAGAATCACACACACACACACACACACACACACACGTTTAGCACTGCGTCGTTAAGGTACAAACTATCGGCGGTGGTTTAATACGACCTGTGTGAACCGTGTACTCGGCCAAACGCCACAAACGCATTTGCAAATCGGAAAAATGTGTGTGTGTGTGTGTGTGTGGTAACACAAAGATGTGTGAATCACACACACACACACTGGCATGGGAAAGTGTCAAACTGTCATTTGTTGATTTATTTTTAACATGAAATTATTATTTTGTGCTTGTACTGTATTAACTAATATATTTCTTTCTTTTTTATTACACTAAACAATGTTTTATTTTTCTGATTTTACATTCTAAAATAATATAAAAGTTTGTTGTGGTTCTGGAGTTATTTTGTGTATTTTTGTATGTTTTTATTTGTTGTTTTTTTTTCCGTCTTGTCCTTTTCTGTAGTTTGCTTTAATTTTGTATTTTTTTGGGTTAAATTTTTGTATTTTTTGTCCTTTTGTGTATTTTTCTGTAATTTTGTATTGTGTATTTGGTTTTTAAGTTGTTCTGTTTTATTGCAGTTTTTGTGTTTTTAAAACATTTTGTGCAATTTTGCCTCATTTTGTGTATATTTGGAGTCATTTTGTGCGTTTATTTTATTGGCCGCACAAAATTAGACCAAAGGGCTCGTGTCTGATCCACGGTGTTAAATAAAGTTATTATACTTTTGAAAGTGTTGAGATGACATTCAAAGTGAACCCCTGTTTATCACCGGGGGGAGTGTTCCAGCGCCCCCTGTAGGAGAAAAACAGTCCATTATTCACCTGGAACAGACCCTTGGTGTGTGTGTGTGTGTGTGTGTGTGTGTGTGTGTGTGTGTGTGTGTGTGTGTGTGTGTGTGTGTGTGTGTGTGACCCTCGTGTTCAGCCCAGCGGGCGTCATTTTCAGGTCAGGAGAAGGTAAATATACAGAGTTTAAAGCCCAGAGCTATAACTCATAGAGAGGAGGAGGGATAACACGGAGCAGACCACAGAGCACAGAGCTACACACAATAGACACATGTATACACACATATAGAAAATAGATGTGTTCCTAAATGTATAAACCGGAACCAAATCCTCTATAAATGCTAATTAAAAATGCAGTTTTACTTTCAGACATTGTTTAACTTTCCGGGAAAGGGAAGGAAAATTAAAGAAGAATCTTTGTGTTTGGGTTAGCTTAGCATGTAGCAAAAAAATCCCACATTGGGATAGCTTAGCATGTAGCAACCAATCTATATGTTGGTTAGCTTAGCATGTAGTGACCAGTCCTACATTTTTAGGTTAGCTTAGCATGTAGCGACCAGTCCTACATTTTTGGGTTAGCTTAGCATGTAGCAACCAATCTATATGTTGGTTAGCTTAGCATGTAGGGACCAGTCCTACATTTTTAGGTTAGCTTAGCATGTAGCGACTAGTCTCACATGTTTGAGTTAGCTTAGCATATAGCAACCAATCTATATATTGGTTAGTTTAGCATGCAGCGACCAGTCCTACATTTTTAGGTTAGCTTAGCATGTAGCGACCAGTCTCACATGTTTGAGTTAGCTTAGCATATAGCAACCAATCTATATATTGGTTAGCTTAGCATGCAGCGACCAGTCCTACATTGTTGGGTTAGCTTAGCATATAGCGGCCAGTCCCACATGTTTGAGTTAGCTTAGCATATAGCAACCAATCTATATGTTGGTTAGCTTAGCATGTAGCGACCAGTCCTACATTTTTGGGTTAGCTTAGCATTTAGCGACCAGTCCCACATGTTTGAGTTAGCTTAGCATATAGCAACCAATCTATATATTGGTTAGCTTAGCATGTAGCGACCAGTTCTACATTGTTGGCTTAGCTTAGCATATAGCGACCAGTCCCACATGTTTGAGTTAGCTTAGCATATAGCAACCAATCTATATATTGATTAGCTTAGCCTGTAGCGACCAGTCCTACATTTTTGGTTTAGCTTAGCATATAGCGACCAGTCCCACATGTTTGAGTTTGCTTAGCATATAGCGACCAGTCCATATGTTGGTTAGCTTAGCATGTTGCTACCAGCCCCACATGTTTTTTTTTTTTTTTTTTATTCAGTTTATTTCCGACATGGTTACATTCACTTTTTTTTTTTTACATTTTTTTTTGTACATGCCGAATAAGGAGACGAGAGAAGCAGCTTGCTTATCTGGGTCCGGTCCCCTGTTTTACCATCGCAAAGTTACATGGGTTTACATGTCTCTCTGGTCAAACATTCTTGAGTTGTTCTGAACAGTCCTTTTTTGTGTATTCTCATCTGTAGTCAGTGATGTCTTTTTTTTTTTTTATTCCTCCTCCTCTCTATCGTTGTTCGTGTTGGCCTTGTTCCCTGCCAGACGTTGTTTGCATTCCTCCAGTTCAAGAACAGTTCCTCTTTCGAAGGTGTTTGGAAGGTTTTTCCCTTTTCATCCATAATGTCACCACTCGGGAATGTCTCTTTTGGACACACAAGTTTGCAGCTTGTTTTGTCTCTACATCAAGGTTAATCCAGCTGTTGTTAGTTCTATTGGCAGTGTTGTATTTTCCACTAGATTTAACTTGTATAAACACATTATTATATCTTAGTTCATAAGCAAGGTAGTAATTTCATTGTACAGGAAAACGTGTTTCTAACTGCACATAAATTTAATGTAATCCTTAATCACCCCACCACCTAGCAATTGAAATGAATAAATGACAGACCTTTTTTACTCTTGGTTTCCACATTTAATTCAGTCTCCGTAAAATAATCACAGTCTGAATTTTGCTTCCAGTGTTTATATAGATCTGGGTCCATATCCATGATTACCATCAGTAATGTTGTTGTTTAGGTGGATCCTTCGTATTTTCCCAAGTCTTCCATCGTTTTGATGAGGATTGGTTTTCCGTTGTCTTCTCCCAGTGGTGTGATATAAATCCTGCAGTTTCTTGTCCACGTCCTCACAATTTTTCCTCCTTTTTTTATTTGGCGTGCCTTCCATGTGATGCTTGCATTTTGTTTTGTCAGGTTTTCATTGATGTACACCTTCGTTCCCTTCAGTTTATTTCCTTGCTTCAGTAGTTCTCCTTTGAATTTCATATTCGTGAAGGTTATTTTTACAGCTCTGTTATCATTTTTCTTTGGCAGGAGATGGCAGGAGTTGATGTTGTCAGGGTTCAGGACAACGTCCTTCGACTCCAGGTAGTCAATGACCTGTTGTTCAATCGATTTTGTTTCTTTGTCACTCGCGTAACTCCTGGGTTTTATCTTTAGGCCTGTGATGATGACATCTTTCTCTCTTTCCTTTTGTTCCAGCTGTTCAACCCTGGCGTTCAACAATTTTATCTCTTCAGCATTTCTTTCATTCTTTTCTTTCAGTACCTTTGCTACGCTTTGTAGGTTTTCCAGTGAGTTTTCCAGCGTCTTTTCCAACGACTTTATCTCGGCAGATAGGTTTTGTAGACCCTCGCGTATCATCTCCTTGACCTCTTCCAAACCCGAATTGGGTTCTGAAGGGCCTCCCTGCAGTTTTTTCACCATTTTCCTTCAGTCTTGGGCCCAATTTTTCAGGCTGTTCAGCTGTAGCCAAGGTCGTGTTATCGGAGCGAATGAAAACACGTCTGCTCTCTCCAAAGACACCAGAGACAATTTTGGGTTAGCTTAGCACGTAGCAGCTAGGATGAGACATTTTTTTGTCTTATTATAGTTGCATATTTTCAACATTTTATTGTAATTTATGATTCATTTATTTTACTTTCATGATTATTTTTCTCTTTTCTTTTGATTTTTATTTCTTCATAATTCCAATAATGAGCGCACAGCTTTTGATTCCTGCACAAAGATTTAGAGTTTACCTCATACTGAGATCAATTATGAGGATATATGCGCATGCACGCACATGCGCACTACCCGAAGACAAATTTTTGCTAGTGAATGCACACGTGTTAAGGTTTAGGTTAAGGTTAAGGTTAGGGTTAAGAATAGGGTTGAGTTTAGGTTAGGGTTAAAGTTAGGTTAGGGTTAAGGTTAAGGTTAAGGTTAAGTTTAGGTTAGGGTTAAGGTTAAGGTTAAGTTTAGGTTAAGGTTAATTTTAAGGTTAAGGTTATGGTTAAGGTTAAGGTTAGGTTTAAGATTATGGTTAAGGTTAGGTTAAGGTTAAGGTTAGGTTAAGGTTAGTGTTGCATGCGCACACATATATGCTCATAATCGATCTCAGTACGAGGTAAACTCAGTCTGTGACACCGGATCGTTTTTTAATGGACCTGCCAACACCGCTGTGGTGCGTTCACTGTTCATCACAAAGTGGAAATTCACACACACAGGCCGAGATAATGAGTCCTATCAAAATAAAAGCCTTCAAAGACATTAAAAAACCTTTCCTTTCATCCGTTCCAGATCAACCTTGGCGGACAGAGTTTTTCCAGACATTAACGTGTCAACAAAGCGTGTGAAACTTTAGTTTCTTTGGTCGTTTGCGTCTCCGTCGACTCAAAGTCTGCAATTACCAATTATCTCTCTGCTGTGTCAAGTGTGCCTCACATCCAAATTGCTCGCCTCGGATTGTTCAGAGCTATCGGGTTCCCATGTGAAACCACAGGGACATGACATCACACACACACACACACACACGCACAGAAACGTTTGAAATACGTCCCGTGGCTCAGCTCCAACCCTTCAAAATAAGTCACAATACGTTTGAGGTGAAGTTAACTTCCTCTCTAGTTTTTCCTCAGAGCGCTCACACTCACAGAGGAATGACATGCTTTTATTTTGAAACAACCTAATTTATGCAGCACAGTGCTAAGAATAATATTAAGTATTTTTAATTTGGTAGAAATGGAAAGAAGCTTCAGAAATATTTAAATATTTGTCTACAAAATAACCCCTAATCTTTTATTTTGAAAGGAATTTAATGATTCTGGTGAAAGTGCTAATGTTTTTTTTAAGTAAACTTTTAAGAAATAAGTGACAATAATTTGGTAAATGAATAAAACTAATAATACGTTTTACAATCAACTTGTGTTTTTTTGTTTTGTTTTATTTTTTTTTAGCAAAAATCTCTCAGTGACTTTGACACATTATTGAATAACTTCACAATAGTTTGTTTGTCATCTTAATTTATTTTATCTCAAATAATTTTATCTATATTATCGTATCCAAACATATATTATTTAATGCAAATTTAACGTAATTTATATAATCCTAACTTGTCTTAATTTTCCTTATCCTAACTAATCTAATTTTATTTTATCCTAATTGATCTTATCCAATATTACCTAATTCTAATAGTTTATCTTAATTTATCTTATTCAAAAAAATCTTAGTTTAGCCTAAAATTAATTTATCATATATTACTTTATTTTAACTTATCTGAACTAATCCAACCTTAAATTATCTTCTCTTATCATTACTTATCTTACCTTATAATATTTTATTTCAAACTAACTTATTTTATCTTAATGTAACTAATCTGTATTTATCTGATCCTAATTTATCTTAACTTTCCTGACCTTATCCTCATTTTTCATTCTTATATTACCTAATCCAAACATTTTATCTTAATTTATCTTAACTAATCTTAACTTTTCCTGTAATGTATTTTATCCTATTTATTCTAACCTTTCTTAATTTATCCAACCTTATATTGACTTATATTACTCTAATTTAACTCATCTTATTTTCATTTATGTTATTATATTGTTACTAATATTGACATATCCTAATTTATCTTAATGTAACGTCATTTATTTTTTTAAACTCACGTTTCTAATGAAACAAAGTGAAACTAAATGTTCAATCCTTCACGTTTTAATCCAGAGGTCCCCAACCCCCGGGCCGTGGACCGGTACCGGTCCGTTGGTCAATTGGTACCGGTGTCACGTACTGAGTTTACCTCCGTACTGAGATTATAATCCGAACATAATCCAATAAACAAATAAAACACGTTGAAAACTAAAAATAAACAAAAATGAATGTTTAACCTTGACGCTGCTAATAAAGTTGTATACAGTGGATTTACATTTATTATTATATTTAGAAAATGAAAGGTTTTTTTGTTTGTTTGTTTTTGCGTCACATTTTAAAGGTCGGTCCGTGAAAATATCGTCTGACATTAAATAATAATTAATTAAACCGGTGTGTGGGGCAAAAAAGTTTAGGGACCTCTGCTTTAATCCAGCTGAGGTCCTGCTTTTATTTTGAAAGGCAGCATGTTAAAAAGTGGTGAGCGGGGCTTCTGGTGGTCACAGGTGAGGAGGCGACTAGCCAACTGTGTCCTAGCGTACAGCCCTCAGAGGGGAGGAGCCTCGGCCCATTACACCTGACCTTTGACCCCCACAGGCACCCGTAGGTTGAACCACACGGGTCTGCTCTTACTCAGCTGGAACTAACTGTGTGTAACACACACACACACACACGAATGCAATGAAAAGCCTTGAATATGAAGCTAAACCAGCGCCGTAGCTTTAAATCACAGCTCAATGAATCACAAACTGATGTTAGCTTCACTTGCTAATATCAGGCTAATTTAATTAGTAAACATTATTATAAGAATGTGGTTTATTCATATAACATTTATGCTTATTATACACTTTTTTATCTATTTTTTTTACAAAATATTTAAAGCTGATTGAAATTTCATTAAAAAAGTGATAAAAGTAGGGAAATATTTTATAACTTATCATTTTATAATCATTTTCTATTGTCATTTTAAAGGCAGTTATTTATTAGCAATTATTTGATTTTATAATTATTTCATAAATATTTACATTAGTTATTTATCATTAAATGTTTTTTAATTTAATTTACTTCCAAAATGACACAAATTTTAAATATCTGTAAAATAAAACTAAATAGAATAAAGTAAAATAAGATAAGATAAAATATCTAAAATACAATTGGAATAAAATAAATAAATAAATAATAGTGAAAACAGGCTGGTGGGCGTGTCATAATACAAACGAGTGAAATGTTTCCAAAAAGCAATAAAATGAGGATTTCAAAATAAAAATTGAGAATCATTACAGATCTGTAAATGGACCAAATTATAAAATGAAATATAGAGTAGATACATAAACATGTAAATAAATGTATCAATTAATTGATTAAAAATGATACAACTACTATTGATAAATAAATAAATAAATAAAAAGAAAACAGGCTGGTAGGGATGTCATAATACAAATGACTGAAATGTCTTAAAATAAGGATTTCAAAATAAAAGTCTTATTATTACAGTGTGAGTGAAATGAAATGAAACAAAGATCCAATGGGTGAAGTCCCAGCATGGTGGGTGGGGGGGTGACAACGTGCACAACCTGTCACCGTGCATCGTCGCACACTGAAGCTGCGTAGAGGCGACACCCAGACGCACACACCGTCACACAAACACACCACGACAGGCAGACACGGCTCTGTGACTTTAAGACTCCTAATTAGTAAACAGTGTGTGTGGGTTCACAGACAGGCCACGCCCACTTTTACACATCACTGTCCACTCACCTACTCAACACACGTGCACTGGAGCATGGACACGATGCTAATTATCAGTGTGTGTGTGTGTGTGTGTGCAAACATTCTCATTATTGTTTCATCTGTGTTTATGATTACAGGCTATCGTCCCACATCTGAATAGGATCAATATATTTGTTTAATCAATAATTATTTTATTAAATATGAAATAGTAAATTCTAGGCTGGAAAACGAGCAATGTGAACATTATTGTGCCATATATAAATATATATAAATATATGTAAAGTTACTGAGATAATATCTCATCTTTACATTTCTTTGAGTTTGTGACCAGGTTTAAGTTAATTTGGGAAAAATGTGTAGAGTAATTTTAATAAAATTGCAGGATTTTGGAAAAAAATAAAGATTTAGGTTTTTTTTTTTTTTTTTTTAAATGGCTGTCATCATGTGATAAAAGTGTGGGAAAACTGTGAGCCCTGCAAATATTGTGGACTTTAATTTAATTTATATATTTGGAAGGGCTTATTATCTACAACTGAATGTCATTTTCTGTATCTCTGATTTTATTCCTGTGGGCCGGATTTGATGCTCTAAAAGGGCCGAGTTTGGCCCCCGGGCCTTGAGTTTGACGCATGTGGATTAGTGCATCAATCATTAATATAAAACATTAAATATTTTACACCAAGTTTTAGATGTTGTACTTTTGTCATATCTGAGCAAAATATCAACTTTAAGAAAATGTCCTTAATTAATTACAAATGTATTATTACAAAATTACATAATTTAATCATTATTTATTTCTTGTATTTATTTTTTACAAAAATCTCTATTAGGACAGAAATTTCAATGTTTCAAAATAAAGTTACAGTCAGTTACAATAAAAGTAAGTCATTTTTAGGACATCTCACACACTTTGGTCCAAAAACATTACACTTTGTGACTATTTAGAGGAGCTGACATGTCCAACACATACAGTAGGATGTATAGCAGATATATTTCTATATTCTGAGAGAGTAGGTGGAGCTATATTACTATACCATATTTACCTTTCTATGTGACGGAGTTCCTGATATATTGGAAGATGAACATGGAAGAAACATAAAGACACGTATCCTCTCACTAAATTGTCCATATATTAAAAAAGTATTAATCTGATTAAATTAAAACAGTACAGTGTGAATATTGAATTATTAAGGAAAAAATGGATGAAATGTCCACCACGATCTCAAAAATGTTGCAGTTATGATAGAAAAAGTGAGAATGCCATTTCTGCTAGTACACAAACTTAGAAACAAAATATTAAAATTGTATTTATAAAAGATGTTCATGGTCGTAAAAAAATGTCCGTCATGACAAAAATGTCAAAAAAGACCACGACTTCATAAAGTCTGTTGGGACTGAATTGTCCATTGTGAAAAAATGTTCATTACATCAAAAATGTCTTTCAACTACAATAATAATGTTACAGTAAAATGTCTGTTAGGACATAATAATTATAGAAAAAAATGTTTTCCTAAACGTCAAAAACGTTCATTACCCTAAAAATGTCCGTAATAGTCAACCATGTGTATTAGTACACAAATGTATGAATATAATTATATGATAATAGGCGTCCAAATTGACCTGTACTTAAAAAAAGTCTGTTACGACAAAAGAATCTGTCGCAAATTAACTTAAAAAAAATGTTTATGATGAAAATAAATAGATTGTGTACAAACATTTCATTTATTTGATCATTCTTTTCATTTGTTCTTTCCTGAACACACACACACACACACACACAAAAACAATGAGAGCGGGTGAGGAGGGAGGGGGGTTTGGGCTGTGACCAATGACAGAATGGGGGTGTCACACTGGGAGGGTCAGAAGACAGTGACAGGGTCAAAGGTCAGCAGCAGAAGAGCGTGTTTGTGCGTCCGCCTTTATTCCCATTGTCTCACACCAGTGTGTGTGTGTGTGTGTGTGTATCTCATTTCTCCTCATGACTCACAACTCACTCTCACTTCTCTAACCCAGTGGTTCTCAACCCTTTCATCCCGCGACCCGTCAAAATAAAGGTTCCAGAGACCAGGGATTGTTGTATGAATCTGTGATAACCACATTTATTTATTTATCTGTTATCCAGGAAGTTTATTATTATTATAGTCATCTTAAAGATGGAAATCCTTGTTTTAATCACAAATAAAATGGTTCAAAGTGACCAAAAAAAGGTGGAAAAGGTGGTGAAATGGGATTTTAAAAACCACAGAAATTGGTTAAAAGTTGCAACTTATAGAGTGGATAAAAACAGACAAAGTGGTAAAAATGGTTCAAAGTGTCAATACTGGAGCAATTAGTTTAAACTGGGAAATAATGGGCATGAAAAATGGTGAATGTGGTTAAATTGGCCCAAAATAAGCATGAAATATGGTGAAAAGAAGTGACAATAATGGGTCAACATATGTGACATTAGGTGGAAAAGTGGTGAAATGGTTTATAAGTATTGAACATGTCTTTAAAGTGAAAAAAATGTGCAGAACATGCATTGAAATGTGATGTAGAAGTGTCAGAAATGGGAATAATGTAGCAAAAATACATTAAAAGGAGGAAAAATATGGCAATAAAAAGTGATGAAAATAGGTTAAAATATGAAAGGTTTGGTGTAGTTGCAGAAAAAGGGTAAAAACCAGCTCAAATTATAAGAAAAATATTCTTAGTCTCTTGAAGGCACCTGGCGACCCCCTGACAGTGTCTCGTGACCACAAATGAGGTCCTGACCCCCAAGGTTGAGAACCCCTGCTTTAAGGGACGGAAGAACGGGAAGTCTTTTAGATTGAATAATAAGTCATGAAAACTGCACTGTACTAAATGAGCCAAA
Organism: Gouania willdenowi; assembly: GCF_900634775.1. Lineage (NCBI taxonomy): Eukaryota > Metazoa > Chordata > Actinopteri > Blenniiformes > Gobiesocidae > Gouania > Gouania willdenowi. Next base: position 1,918,247 of record NC_041058.1, on the reverse strand, counting down.
AGTTTGTTAGCTTAATGCTAACCTATTATGCGAAATCACTACTACAGGCTAATAGAATTATTAGCATTTGCAAAAATTGACATTTTGACTCAATTTAATGTAGTACAACTTTCATCCTGGAAAAAGTTCCCATTGACCAGCCTGTCATGACTTTTCAAAATAAAATACCCAGAACCTTCAATTCTTCATAATTTTACTGTGTATTTTAACTTTGGCTAAAGCTATATTAAATTTCACGCTTTGACTTTTAATTTAATGTTGTTTAATTTGAACAATAAGTCATGAGAACTACATTGTACTAGATGAGCCAAAAGTCTGTTAGCTTAATGCTAACCTATAATGGGAAATCCCTACAACAGGCTAATGTAGCATCGCTCAAATGGACATTTTCACTCAATTCAATGAATTACAGACAACTTTCACTACTGGACAAAGTTCCCATGGACCAGCGTCGTGTTGCTGTCTCTCATGATTTTTCAAAATAAAATACCCGCAACACTCATTTAATAAAGAAACTTTTAACTTTGGCTAAAGCTGGACCAAATTTCACGCTTTCACCACAAATTGAAGCTTTGTTATGGTAACTCTCCCACCATGACCAGTGCAAACAAACGTTTACCAGTCGGCTTCAATCATAGAGAGGCACGTTTTTTAGGGAAAACTCTCCCACGGTGCTAACGGCTACGTTAGCGCATGGCCACGGGGGTCTTTAAACATCTCAGAGCAATTTAGCAAAGAGTCAAGGACACATGAGGTAATGGCTCCAGGGTGTGGAGCAGCGCCTTCGCCTTCACCCTGACACCCACATTAAAGCCATTAGCAAACGTACGCATGGAAAATACACTGAAAATATACACGCCAAACGCACGCAAATAAACACAATGGAACGTGTGTGACACCAATATACACACGGCGTCAGACTCGCCTCACATCACCACTTTGATCTGACCACACACACACACACACACATTAAACCCAGCGTAAACAACAATGACAAGTTGAGATTAATGAAGGCCCAGCAGTGACAGACCAATTTAATTGTCAACCATGATGGCTGTTGAACTCCACGGGTGTATTTATACAAGGTTACCGTGGCAACTGCAACTGCACTAATTGATCATGACCAATAAGTAATTAGATGAACTTACCGTGCACGTGTCACAGTCGCACGCTGGCACACAGGAGGGTAAGTGATGTTTTTTATTGTAATTAGGGCCCGAGCACAATGGTGCATAGGACCCTATTGTAATGAACCTCATTTTTATTATCTTTATTTTATCTACAGAGAAATAATCACATTATTGAAGTCCTAGACATGGTCAAAAACTCATGAAAATGTAAACGCATATTAGGACTGGTGAAAACTGATATTTTGGGGGAACATGTGTACATGTGAAAGGCAAAATGACTCAATAGCGCCCCCTTGAAAATTGTATTTGCTCCCAGCTGGAACCGATGACATCATCACTGTGGAACTTCTGCAAAATTCTGACATCATCACTCTCTACAGTGACGACGTCACAATTCTACAGTGAACTATTACTTCAGTACACTGAGGATCTCACCTCCAGTTATGGTTTAACCCAACCGTCATTAATAGTCATAGCGCCACCTATCGGTAAAAGGAAATTATAGACATTATATTCATTACATTCATTCATTATATTCCGTTCATCACTGCTTACAGCTTTAATTATTATTATTATTATTATTATTATTATTTTCACATCTAAAGACAATGGAGATCAGACTGGATTCATATGATGGTGCTGTGGTAAATTTGGTCGATGTGAAGAATATTGATTTACGGTACTAATACAGCAGAGTAGTTTATTTACCATTTGATTGGTAAAAAAGTAGCTTATGCCCAAAACATTAAAATAAAAATGTAGTTATGTCAAAAATGACTCATGAGATAAAAAAATGTCTTTCAGATAAATAATGTCCAAAAAGTCAAAAATATCCTGTCAGAAATTCTTTTTTTAAATGTTTGTTGCAACAAAAACATTTTCTACTTCAAAACTGTTTATTAAATCAAAATATTAGCAGCTACAAAATGTACGTCACATCAACAAGTTACGCCAAAAAAGTCCATTAATTCAAAATGTTCATTATGTCAAAAATTCACATTATTTCAACCAAAAAAAGTCCATTATTTAAAACATCTCCATTATGTCATTATGTTTTTTTTATTTATGATAAAAATGTTCATTATGTCAAAAAAATGCAGGTTACAACAATAATATCTGTTTGATAATCATTTTTGCCTCAAAAATTGCTTCATTAATTACATCGCCAATGTTTTATATAAAAAAAATGTCATTTAAAAAATGTGCAGCACATTGAAAATATCTCTTATGCCAAAAATTATGTTGTAATGAAAATGTATTTAAATACATTTTCATCACAACATAGTTTTTTGTTTTCAAAAGACACATTTTTTGACATAACACATTGATAATGGAATTTCTGAGGCAACAATCATTTTATCAAACAGACATTATTGTCGTAACTCACTTTTTTGACATGACGTACATTTTTTAGCAACTGATATTTCAGTGTAACAAACATTTTTTATTTAACGTTTCTGTCGTAAATGTCAAACATTTTTCTCATAACACACGTTAGTTGAATTCAACAAAAATGTGTTACAACAAAAATGTCTGTTTGACATTCACGACAAAAATGTTTGTTACTATGAAATATCACTTACTACAAAATATGAGTTACTACAAAATGTACGTCATGTCAAAAAATTTAAGATACGCTGAAAATGTTGGCAAAAAAAATCCGTTATGTCAAAAATGCGGGTCACTACAATAATGTGTAACGTTAACTCACTCAGTGCCATTGACAAGATAATTCGTCAAATGCGTTTTATCACAGAGATTACTAGAAGATATCCTGGCAGAGGTCACTACTGTAAGGTGATGTAGTGACAAACTGACTTTCAGAATCTGGTGTCAGATTTTAGATTGTCATAGTACAAAATATTCTTTTTAAAAATCACTCAAAATGCTCAGAAACGGCTGGCACTGAATGGGTTAACAATGCATTATTAAAAATGTCCAGGGAAATCAAAAATCTTTTTTTAAGAGAGTTTGGTTTTTAAGGAACTTGCTCAAGTTCTCACAGTGGATTAGAACCGACAACCTTCCAGTTACAAGATCGCAAAAATGTACATTACAACAAAAATGTGTTACTTTGAGTTATTTTAATCTCTTTTTTAGTCCTTTTTAGTTGTAGATACTCTCATACGCAGGTCACAGTTTAAACAGGAACATTATCACCTTCAGTGCAACGTAACATTTAGATTAGTGAGTAAATATTGACCTGGATAAAGGATCAAGGTTGAGAGAAAACACAGAAAGAAGTGGGTGAGAGCGACGCCTCGGACTTCATCTCTGAGCCTCAGCTGTGGTTCCCGTGAGAGTCTGTGGTTTATTCTGATCAACACTTCACGTCCTCCTCAGGAAGCCCCAGGCCGGTCTGAGGCCCATCTGAGGCCGGTCTGAGGCCGGTCTGAGGCCCGTCTGAGGCCGGTCTGAGGCCGGTCTGAGGCCCGTCTGAGGCCGGTCTGAGGCCCGTCTCACTGAGGAGGAATGTGTGTAAATAAATAGTGTTTGACAGGGACATCGAGGAGAACCTGCTGCTGGAGGTGGACGTGATTCTGAACACCTGTGAGACGTGTGTGCAGTGAGTGGAAACACCACCAAGCAGAACGCTGGTCACTCACAAAGCTTTACACTATTACTGAACCCCAAAAACAACTACACAAAATGAGTACAGACACACAAAACTACAACAAAAACACTCAAATGTCAACAAAAATACTTAAAATGACTCCAAAACACATGAAATGTCAAGAAAACTACAATAAATGACTTCAAAACACACAAAACTACAACAAAAATACACTAAATGTAAACAAAAATACGCAACGCAACATTAAAAATACACAAAATGACCCAAGACATACAAAATAACAAAAACACACAAAATGTGAAAAAATGCACCATAAACAAAGTGCACAAACATGTCAACATGATGATGCTAAATAAGAGAACAAAAGCCCACATGGACACATTAAGAAACACAAATTGATTCAAAACAACAACAAAAACACACAAAATGACATAAAACCACACAAACCAACAACTAAAACAGAGAACGTATAAAAAACAAAGAAAGTCTTTGTTGTTTGGTGTATGGACGCTCTGATTGGTGGTCAACTTTGGTCATGTGACCCTGGGATCAGATAGTGTCAGTCTGTTTATGAGGTTGAATATGATGAGAATATGAAGTAACCATTGGTAACCACACACACAGGAAGCAGTGTGTGTAGTGGAAACGTTGTGTGTGTCCATGGGAACAGAGGATGACTTTGGTCTAGAATGGATGGAGAATCTTTCCATCTGTGCTCGGCTATCTCACCTGACGCTGCTCACTGAGCTCCACAGGAGGAGGAGGAGGTGGCAGACGGAGGAGGATGTGTTGTACGTGTGTGTTGTGTTGTTTTGTATGTCGCCTTTGTGCGACACTCCTTTTCCTCCACGTGTGTGTGTGTTTGTACGTGTGAGTGTTAATGTGTGTGACAGGTGTCAGCACCGATGTCAGGGGCGAGGTCACACCCCGCCCGGGTTTGTGTGTGCAGGGGTTTCCACACACACACACACACACACACACACACACACACACACACACACACACACACTGGTGTGATGAGGCTCAGCTGTTTTCAGACAACCTGATAAAACATGAAGTGCTTCATTGTGATCACAGTCTCACTTTTTCAGCAAACGTCAGTGTTGTTCATTTAGTGAGAAAACAATGAGTTTCACCAACTCTCTGTGTTTCCATTACCTTTGAAAATGAGCAAAGTCTAAATAAAAAACTGGTGATGGAAACTTTGAAAAAACACTCAAATATCACAAAAGTTTTTACGCTTTCATGAGGAGGAAGTTTCAGAAGTTTTGATATTGAAATGTGTCACAAAAGTGCCATGGAAACACATCAGGAATCACCATGAACCACCAGCAACACTCAGGACTCAAAGGATTTACATCTTTATCACACGATAAAGTGATGAAACAAAAGCCAACGTGGACATTAATTACACACAAACACAACAGCATCTCATTTTGTATAAACAACACTTTGTTTTTTGTGTTTTTCTGTCATTTAATATATTTTCGTTCATTTCATTTCTTTGTCATTTGAGTCATTTTTTTTTTACTTTCTTCGTTTTTTTTGTCATTATTTGTGTTTGTGTCATTTTGCGTAGTTTCTGTTTAGTGTGATTTTTCTCTTGTTTTGTGTGTTTTTACCAGAGGGACACACACTATGTACGCTGTGTTCCCATAGGCTCACGTCTGACTCCAGATTATTATTATTATGATTATTATAGTGATTCTTGTTCCTGTCTGACCCTGTGGCTGTAATGAATCCCTGTGTGTGTGATCAACCAATCACTGGCCTGGATCCTGGCGTGTCTTTATATCAGGTTCAATGAATAAGTGATGGTGGAGCTTCATGTTTGGTGTTTGATCTCAGGCTCAGATTGAATTTAGTTTCACAGGAAGGATTAGAACCATCACACAGTGGTCCGAAGATAACAGCTCAGCATTAATGAATGACTAGTACTACAGACTAGTACTGACTAGTACTGACTAGTACTACTGACTAGTACTGACTAGTACTACTGACTAGTACTGACTAGTACTGACTAGTACTGACTAGTACTACTGACTAGTACTGACTAGTACTGACTAGTACTGACCAGTACTACTGACTGGTTTACTGATGGTTGCATAAAGTTCCATCTATCCATCTACTCATACAACCATCCACCTTCTCATCCAACCTTTAAATCACCAAACCATCCATCCATCCAAACAAACATTAACTCATCCAACCACCTATTTAACAATTTACTTATCCAACCATCCACCTACTCATCCAACCACTTACTCACCCAACCATCCACTCATCCATCCATCTACCCACCTACTAATCCAACCATCTATCCACCAACTCATCCGAACCATCCACCTTGTCATCCAACCTTTAAATCACCCAACCATTCATCCATCCAAACATTAACTAATCCAATCATCCATCCACCTATTTAACCATTTACTTATCCAACCATTAATTCACCTATTCAACTATGTACTCATCCAACCATCCACCGACTCTTCCAACCATTTACTCTTCCAACCATTAATGTATTCATCCAACAACCCATTCTTACAACCATTGGTTCATCCATCCACCTGTTTAACCATGTACTCATCCAACCATCTTTCCACCTACTCATTCATTATTCCACACAACCACCTATTCATCCAACCATCCATATTTTCACCTACTCATCCACCCATTAATTGATCCATCCCTCCATCCATCCTCTGGAGTATTTTCCCATCATGTACCAACAGTGTGTTTGTTCTTGTCTCCTATTGGTGTCACAGTGTAATCTGGGCCTGTTTAACGACTGTCATCATCTTCATCATCTTCACACGTGGATCTTCATCACCTCAGAAACACGTATGTTCACGTCTCTAACTGTGACTTCCTTAAAGCCAATTAGATGAAAACAAAGCCGATCCCGTCAGTCTGAGACGTCGATACGGAAACAAACTCCCCAAGTGTCAAAAAGCAACAACAGCCAGCTGCTCACATCCAACCTTTCATCCAATCAGCAGCCCCGGCCTCGCACACGCTCTGTGGGCGTCGCAGCGAATCAATGATGAAGTGACACAAACACATAAAGAGTTATGAGCTGACTCAGCAGCTCGTTTGGCACCAATAATCACAGGAAACGACTCACGACTCAAAGGATCCATGATAAGGACTTAGAACGCAGACTTCAAGAGGATTGACGTTAACGATGAAAGTTTAAATACATTTATGAATAACCTGTGATTCAAATTACTTAAATGAAATCAATCATTTTAGTTAGTGACCAGGATCAATAACATGAATCATTAAGTATTCTGTTTAAACACAGTACGTGTTCATTTGATTGGTTTACAGATCAAAGCCACCTGTTCTCCTCCTTCAAAATAAAACTAAGACACAGCTTTGTCATTGGCCAGAGGAAATAAACTCTGCATCTGTCCTTTTGTTTCTATTCTTTGAGAATTCTGAGATTAAAGTCAGAATTCAGATTTGCTTTCTTGAAAATTCAGACTTTTTCTGAAAGTTCTGACTTTTTTCTTAGAACATCAATAATAATAATAATAATAATAATAATAATAATAATAATAATAATAATAATAATAATAATAAAATACTGAACCTTGTTATTGGTGAAATTTCAAAAATTCATATCTCGATTCGTATCTGAATGATTTTTATGAAAACGGACAGTTAGCTTGGTTAGCTAACGCAGTAACAATGACAAAACGGACCCACATATGCAACAATTTCCTTCAAAATAAAAGCGTTTCAGTATGTAATACACAAATGAAGAGGTTGTTGATGAGTTTAAATCAGTGTTTTTCACCAAACATGAAACGCAAACGAAGAGTTTGTTCATCAGATTAAAACATTTTAACACAAACTAGGAAAAAAAAAAGTGCATTCGTGCCTTTGAGTTTTAACAGTCACTACTTTGTCTCGTTTTGAAACAGAACCCTAGTGTTTCTCTAACTGCACACAGGCACTTCTCCTCAGGTCACCACCGACAGTCCAACCTTCCCCCAGTCATGCCGACTCAGCAGTTCTTGGCATCTTCTTCTTCTTCTTCTCAGGATTAATGGGTGTGATTTATTTCGTTGTGTCGGATGAAAACGGCTCCATCTGTGACTTTGGCTCGTCCAGGCCGACGCTCCTGCTGTCTGCTGATGAATGGCTTCCTGAAATGTGAAGTTTCTCCTCCAGCGGTCGGGTCCACGTCCCCCGTTCTGCTGTTATTCCCATCTCATGGTGCGTTCGCTGACATCTCTCAAACACTATGAAAAGCCTCTTTAATTGAGGCTGGCGGTGGATCCACTGAAGATGTTAACAGAGTTTTAAAGTCTAAGCGTCAAGATCTCTGCACGTTGTGGTTAAATTAAACAATAAGAACCTTAAACGCTGCCTCTGACAGGAACTCCTTTCATTTTAAAAATCACTCTGAACAGATAAAGCCTGAACGTTAAAGGGTGAAATGTTAAAGGTATCTACACTTTACTGTAAGTAGAAACAGTAAAAACTTATCCACATATTAACTCATCCAACCATCCACCTGATCATTCAACCATTCATCCATCCAACCAACCATCCATTCACATTTTCAACCATTTACTCATCCATCGATCCACCTACTCATCCAAATCCACCTACGATCCAACATTTACTCATCCAACCATCCATCCATTCAACCATTAACTCATCCAATCATTCACCTACTCATCCAACCATCTACCATCCACCTATTCATCCAACCATTTACTCATCCAACCACCCATCCACCTACTCCATTAACCCTTTACTTATCCAACCATCCACCTACTCATCCAACTTTGTGAATAGATATTCGTAACGTTGCAGCAGAGACAGTCACACAGCACTTAGGAAGTAAAAAGCTATCTGCTAGCGGTAAGCTAACTGAGGAACTAAAACTATAACTACCCCTGCCAACAAAGTCATATTTTCACCGGCTTTAAATTGTTTGTTTGTTTGTTAGCAGGATTAGGACAAAAGTACTTCCCGAATTTGAAGAAAATTCTAACCTTAGACCGTGGGTGTGAAACTCATTTTAGTTCAGGAGCCAAATACGAACCAGTTTGAGCTGAAGTGGGCCACAGTTTTCAGGCGGAAAAAGAGCAAATTCAAGATTATTGTGACCTGGCTGGCACTTCCACGTATAGATGATGTATATATATGATGAAGTATATCAGTCCCTGCAGGATCTTCACTTAGATTTCCTTGATTTTGGGAATTTGGTGGAATAATTTGGGGAAAAATTGCCAGATTTTGGGAAAATTGAGAGTTCTTTCAACAATTTGAGATTAAAAATGACTGTGGTCATGAGATATAAGAAGTGGAATACTGAGCTCTGCAAATATTGTGGATTTTAATTGAATTTTTGTATTTGGAGTGGCTGAATCTACAACTGAATTAGTCGGTCATTTACAAAATGGGCAAAATTTGATGCTCTAAAGGGCTGGATTTGGCTCCCCGAGCCTCAAGTTTGACACATGTGCCTTACATGTATATTACAGAAGAGGATTAGAAAGACCAAGATAAAAAACATATTTATTATTATTATTATTATTATTATTAATGTTCAGAGAAAAAAAGTCAGAATTCGGACTTTTTTCTCAATAATCTTACTTTTTCAGAACATTAATGTTTTTTCAGTGACTGTAATCCTCTCCATAATAAACTGGATCAGTTTGAAATATATATATATATATATATATATATATATATATATATATATATATAAAACATCTCTGTCTCTTATCATTAGTGAAATTTGTATCTTTTTTAAATGCTTGGTTCCTCTTGTTTTGTGTTTTATTGTTTGGGATTCGGCACAAAAACGAGAAACTCCTGCTATTGTGTAAATATATACAGGTAAAAGCCAGTGAATTAGAATATTTAGAAAAACTTGATTTATTTCAGTAATTGCATTCAAAAGGTGTAACTTGTACATTATATTTATTCATTGCACACAGACTGATGCATTCAAATGTTTATTTCATTTAATTTTGATGATTTGAAGTGGCAACAAATGAAAATCCAAAATTCCGTGTGTCACAAAATTAGAATATTACTTAAGGCTGATACAAAAAAGGGATTTTTAGAAATGTTGGCCAACTGAAAAGTATGAAAATGAAAAATATGAGCATGTACAATACTCAGCTGTCCAAAAGGCGACCATCGACACATTGCACAAGGAGGGAAAGACACAAAAGGTTATTGCTGAAGAGGCTGGCTGTTCTCAGAGCTCTGTGTCCAAACACATTAATGGAGAGGCAAAGGGAAGGAACAACTGTGGTCAGAAAAAGTGTACAAGCAATAGGGATCACCGCGCCCTGGTCAGGATTGTGAAAAGAAACCCATTCAAGAATGTGGGGGAGATTCACAAGGAGTGGACAGCTGCTGGAGTCAGTGCTTCAAGATCCACCACCAAGAGACGCTTGAAAGACATGGGTTTCAACTGCCGCATACCTCGTGTCAAGCCACTGTTGACCAAGAAACAGCGCGAAAAGCGTCTCACCTGGGCTAAGGAAAAAAAGAGCTGGACTGCTGCTGAGTGGTCCAAAGTCATGTTTTCTGACGAAAGCAAATTTTGCATTTCCTTTGGAAATCGAGGTCCCAGAGTCTGGAGGAGGACAGGAGAGGCACAGGATCCACGTTGCCTGAAGTCTAGTGTAAAGTTTCCACCATCAGTGATGGTTTGGGGTGCCATGTCATCTGCTGGTGTCGGTCCACTCTGTTTCCTGAGATCCAGGGTCAACGCAGCCGTATACCAGCAAGTTTTAGAGCACTTCATGCTTCCTGCTGCTGACCTGCTCTATGGAGATGGAGATTTCAAGTTCCAACAGGACTTGGCGCCTGCACACAGCGCAAAATCTACCCGTGCCTGGTTTACGGACCATGGTATTTCTGTTCTAAATTGGCCAGCCAACTCCCCTGACCTTAGCCCCATAGAAAATCTGTGGGGTATTGTGAAAAGGAAGATGCAGAATGCCAGACCCAAAAACGCAGAAGAGTTGAAGGCCACTATCAGGGCAACCTGGGCTCTCATAACACCCGAGCAGTGCCAGAAACTCATGGACTCCATGCCACGCCGCATTAACGCAGTAATTGAGGCAAAAGGAGCTCCAACCAAGTATTGAGTATTGTACATGCTCATATTTTTCATTTTCATACTTTTCAGTTGGCCAACATTTCTAAAAATCCCTTTTTTGTATCAGCCTTAAGTAATATTCTAATTTTGTGACACACGGAATTTTGGATTTTCATTTGTTGCCACTTCAAATCATCAAAATTAAATGAAATAAACATTTGAATGCATCAGTCTGTGTGCAATGAATAAATATAATGTACAAGTTACACCTTTTGAATGCAATTACTGAAATAAATCAAGTTTTTCTAAATATTCTAATTCACTGGCTTTTACCTGTATATATATATATATATATCATTTTCTCTTCTATATACAAACTATCTACAGGTTTCTTTTGCCTTACACACACACACTAACATAAAGTGTGTGTGTGTGTTATCAGATTAAATCCAGAGGAATCCTATATTGTAATTGAATGTTTAGTGATTGAAAGCTCAGTGATAAATTTCCGCTGTGCGCTGCTATCATGTGTCTGAGACTAATTACATTTACATAACTGATGTGGGTGATTATTATCACGGGTGACACAAGGAGAGAGGATGAGGAGGATTAGAGAGAAAGCATGAGTCAGCGTCTGTTTCCTAGCGATGACCCAGCGTCCTTTGACCTTTTATACACCCGATTGTTTGATATCAACGGTTTACCTTCGAGAACGATCAGAAACACAATCATAGAGACAGTTTGGATTATTACATGTTGAGCTTTAGCACAGATCATTAATCTAGGTTAGCTAACGGACTTTATCTGTCATTGTTATCACAATTAATCACTAATACTAAAGCATATTTCTGCACCTCTGGGAACTTTTCTGCCTCTAAACTTAAATTATTCTTTACATTTGAATAATTTAATCAAGAATTATTCTTTATATCTCATATTTTGATTCTTTATATTTTTTAGAATTATTTTAAGACTTAATTAATTCTCATTAACTATGTAAATAAGTAAGTTATCAACTGAGTAAGTAAATAACTAAGTAACAAACTTAGTAAGAAAGTAAATAATTAACTACATAAAAAGTCAGTTTTAGGTCACTAAATAAATGAGTAAAAAACAAAGTAACTAAGTTATTAAATACCTAGCTAGGTAATTAGTAACTAAGTATAATAACTAGGTAATAAAGTCAACTAAGTCAGCAGGTAAATAACTAGGTACATATTCTAGTAACTATCAAGGTAACTAACTACAAAAGTACATTAATTAAAATAAACTGGTAAATAAGTAACTGAGTAAACAAGTAACTAATTAAGTAACTAGGAAAAAAAAAGAACTAAATAAATAATTAAGTCAGAAAGTAAGTACTTAAATTGGAAAATAGTACCATTAGTAGATAAAGTAAATAAGTATAAAACAAAAGTTATTTAGTCACTACAACTAACTACGTTATTACTATTCAATGAGGAATAAAAAGTTACTAAATGTCATTTACTTACATTTTGTAGTTGATAAACAAACTTTGATTGTAACTCAATGAGTTTCTTCTTGCTATGCTATGCTATGCTATGCTATGCTATGCTATGCTATGCTATGCTAGCTGCTGTCAGGCTCATGACTGATGGTAGAGGGTAAGTTGATCTCACTAACAGTAACAGTACTTGTGGTCGTGTAAACACTGCTTTAGATTCTTAAGTATGTGTCGACCTCGGATAGTGACACGGTGTGGGAACAAAGTGTTTTACACACACACACACACACACACACACACACACACACACACACACACACACACACACACACACACACACACACACACACACACAGCTAGAGTCTGCACATGTGCAAAATGAAACGCACAAAATTACTTTAAAAAATAGTGAAAATTACAAAAAGTAGAGAAGATAACACAAAAATACCCAAAATCACAGAAAAATATTCAAAACAACAAAAAAAGGCAAAAACGCACAAAACGACAACATAAAGAAACCACAAAATGAAGAAAACAAAACCCAAATGACACAAAAAACACACAAAATGATCCTAAAAACACACAGAAAGACAACAAAAATACACAAAATCATTCCCAAAAAAACAAGACAACAACAAAAACACACAAAATGACAACATTAAGAACCCGGAAAAAAAACAGAAATGGAATCCAAAAACATTAAATATGACAAAAACAAAAACTAAAAACACAAAACACAAAACAACAGTCAACGCACACAAAGTGAGAACAAAAACACATAAAACTATCACGTGTTTGTGGCCTCGCTGTGACTCCCACGCTGCACTTGGTGAGCAGAGTAGGTGAGTGTCAGTGACGTGTCCTGGGGTGACCAAGGGGGGGCTTAATTAGCTAATTAGCTCATAACAAAGTCAAAAATTCTACCTCAAAATGTGAAATTAAAGTTGGTTGAAAACTCTTTTTGTATGTTTTTCCTGCTGTTGGGCCTGGTCCGTCTGTTGGAGGAACTGAACTTCCATATAAGATCTTGTTCTGGTGTTAGTGGTGGAAATATCGTCCCTCCTTCACCACTCAGGAATGCCCCCCCCCCCTCGTCCTCCCACGCTGAGGAACGTGAGTGAGAAAAATGATTAAATCATGGTCTGCAGCTCTTAGAATAACAGCAGCTACATGCTCTAAAAGCTATTTTGGCGCTAGGGTTACATCCAGTGACGGCCGTTACAGTGCGCCCCGCGGCTTTAGAATATGAGAGGAGCTGCTTACAGTGATTGAAGAGGATTCCCCACTGGTAGAGGTTAGAGATTCACGGCCCCCGCTCGGCTGGAGAGGATAAACCTGTCTGAGCACGCTCAGGGTTTACAACCCACAACCACAAACACAGGCTGCTCAACAGTCACAGGGACAACGTTTACAAACATGTGGTCACATGATCAGCATTCAGAATAATGACCAACCTGATAATTAACAGAATTACAGTGTTTATTTTCCCACATTTACTAGGTTTTGTTATTGTAATGTGTATTTTTATTGTTATTTTTGGGGTTTTTTGTTACAATTTTCCATTTTTCTGTCATTTTGTGAGTTTTTATTATTGTTTGTGTCATTTTTAGTTTTTTGTCATCATCTTCACAGTTTTTCTCTCTATTTGTGTGTTTTTGTTATTCTTAAGTGTGTTTCAGTGTTTTTTGCTGTGGTTTTCTCTATATTTGTTGTGATTTGGGGTTTTTGTTCTCGTTTTTTATATTTTTGTTGTCATTTTGTCTGTTTCTCTCATTTTGTGTGCTTTTGTTATTGTTTTGTGTATTTTTGTTGTCATTTTGTGTTTTTTCATGTTCCTTTTTTTTGGTTTTTCAGTAATTTATATTATTTTTGTTCTACTTTTATATATTCTCACATTTCCTGTGGTTTTGGATCCAATTTGTTTTATCTTTGATTTTATTTTGTTTTTTAGGAATCTTTCTGTTTATTTTTTGACGTTATGTTTTTGTATGTTTTGGGCACCATTTTTTGTATTTACTTTGGAGGCCACACAACATCACAAGATGTTTATATCCAAATGAATCTCCTTTGAGGTTTTTTTTATATATGTATAATCATAATGTGTGTTTATGTTTCATATAAAGTAGTGAAACGCTGCTTCATCTTCTCCATCTGTGGATAAACGCTGTGTTCACTGGAAAAGGTTTTGTTTGACTTTCTTTTCATAGCGACGGACAGACCTCAAAGCTTGTGACGAGGGTTGTGGGGGTGGGGTTGACATGTAGAAGCCCCCCGTGCTGAAGGCCACATTGTCCTACCAGACTGATCTGTTATGATAGAAAGATGATCCGACCCCATGGAGCTCAAAGTGCAGCGTAACGACAACGTTCCTGGTTCTGTGACAGACGTTAAGTGTCTGCAGCGCTCACAGAAGAAGAAGAACTCACTGAGATTATCAGAGCAGACCTTGTTTGGGTTTGTGTGAGTGGAGTTTACATGTTCTCCCTTCCCTTGTGTGCACAGATGTTAAGAAAAGATGGGCTGAATCTGATCAATCAGTACCTGCTTTAAGGCTTCTGGTTTTCTGTGGTCGTGGGAAAATGGACAGAAATTACAGAATTAACTTCTTAAAACAGAAATGGTAATAATGTTATTAATATCATTTCATCCACCGAGGAGGTCATATTTTCTAAATAAAATTACAAAAATTCATATCTCGGTTCGTAATTGACTGTTACGTCAGGTTGGTTCCTCTATTATCCTCCTGAGTTTCATCCATTGTACATTTTATTATTTTTACCAGCATTTATGAATTTATATGTTTGTCAATTAGCAGGATTACATCAACAGTGCTTAACGGATGATTTTTGACAAAAATGTAATCAATGCAAACCATTATATTGTGCATGGGATCTTAATCAATATAGTGATTCTGGATCAGTTTCAAATATAGAAAGAAAAAAAATCACTCTAATTGTCAGTGGAAAATTATAAAAAATTCATATCTGGGTCTGTTATCATCTGACCTTTATAAAACTTGACTCAGTTAAGTCGGGTTAGTTCCTTAATCAGAAATCTTGATTTTTCTTAAAAATGTTAATGTTTTCTGAGATCTCTTGTTTTTGTACATTTTTGTGTTTTTTGTGTGTGTGTTTACTTAGGGGGCTCTATTCTCCCGTCTGGACTTAAGCACTTTTTTTCACGCTTGCAGTTACGCGCTCTGCTCCTGCGCGTATTCTTTGGTCCAGCTTCCTGACGTGCCCACCGTGTGTAAGTGCGTAGTCTTTGAATTGAATGAGTGGACATGGTCTCGTCTGTAATGATCACTTAGATCGATACAAGACGAAGTCTCGTCTGTAGTGGTAGCATTTCAGACCAAGAAGTTTGTCGTCAACCTAACCACTAAAAACAAAGCCCAAAACCATGCAGGCAGACCTGCTAATAGTGTATCATGTTTTTCTGCAGTCAGTGCCTTCTCCCCGTCCTCTGGAACTGGTGGTTTCTGATCAACGGTTCACAGCTCAACTAGTCTGGAACACTCTGATGTTCTATCCTTCTATCCTATCCTGTTTGTCCTTCTGTCCACTAACCCCAACCAGTTGACGCAGATGGCTGCCACCTCTGAACCTGGTTCTAACGGAGATTTCTTCCTATTAAAAAAAAGAGTTTTTTCTTTCCACTGATGTTAAATGGTTGTTTGGTTCTTTCTTTCTTACTATGGACTTCATATTTTGTTCAGCGCTTTGAGATGACTTTGTTGTAATTGCGCTACATAAATAAAGTTGAATTGAGTTGAATCATCATCATCATCTGTCATTAATGTATCACTTGTTATTTACTCTTGTAGTGTAATCAAACTGTGGCTTTACGTTGTACACAGTGTTAAAATAGTTGGACATCAGTCTGACGTCTCATTGTAATGAGCAGCAGCAGCCGAGGCACAGGCGCGTACACGCACACATGCACACACACATACACACGATGTCCGGTCTAGAAGTGGTAAATGTTAACATATTCATAACGCTGATGGTCAATCCTTTGGCGTGCTTATGTCCCCACCCCCGTGACAGTGCAACAGTGTAGCTTTGGATAGATTCTTTCTGGGAGTCTCTTCTGCAATATTTCTAGTGCAATACAATGTTTCACTTTATCGGGGCGCTGCACTTATTCCAGGTTCAGAAGAACGTAAGAGGAAAAGGACTTAAGCAGACGGGAGAATACGTGTAAAGCCACAGTGAAGATGTTCAAAAGCTCTTACTGCTCTGCAGACGCTCAGCCAGCTCCTCCTGCTTCATCCTCTTCAGGGAATCCAGTGTGATCTTCAGAAAGGCCTCACTGTTGCTCCTCTGCTCCTCATCTCCACCCTCCATCTGACTCTCTGACCACTCTGGATCATCTCCATCCACAATCTTCTGCATGTGTTTGAGTTCATCCTTAACAAAGCTGATGATGTTGTCCTCCAGCAGCTGGAACACAAACACATTAAAGGTGATGAATGAAGGTCTGAAGCTGTGTGTGAAGAAGTGCTGAGTGCACAGTTTTAGTGTGTCTTTGTAGACATACACACCGTTAAGACGGAGTCAGGCTCATCTCCAGAGAAACCATCTACACCCTCCAAGCTGCTGTAGAGAAGACACACTTAAACATTAAAACATGCTGAGGAGCAGCTAGAGAAAAGCTCAGGAGATCTTCTAACATCATGTGACCTGGATCGGGCCTCCGTCCTACCATCACGTACTCTGTGGAGGAACCAGCGTTAGGACGCCTGTGGTAGGGTCGTCCAATCTCTAGGGTAGAAAATCCTACGGTAGTGAAACGACTCGTGGTGGTGAGGTTCTGGGGGTGCATTAGCTCCATCCTGGGTATCCTAAAGCTCTGGATGTTGTAGAGCTGTCATGGCT
Organism: Gouania willdenowi; assembly: GCF_900634775.1. NCBI lineage: Eukaryota > Metazoa > Chordata > Actinopteri > Blenniiformes > Gobiesocidae > Gouania > Gouania willdenowi. The sequence goes on along the minus strand of NC_041058.1, from coordinate 1,901,113 downwards.
GATACGTCCACGTCGTGGGCAGTGTCTGTGGAATGGCAAACTGAGGTGGTGGTTCCTGTTTTTAAGGAGGGCAACCAAAGAATGTTTTTGTTTTACACCCCTCAGCCTCCCTGGTAAGGTACTCCAGGGTGCTGGGGATGAGTGTGGTCCATAGTCCAACCTCAGTCCTGGTTGTGGAGCTGTGGATCAGCTATTTACCCTCATGGGGTGCAAGAGGGGAGATCACCAACCTTATGTAAGTCTTATCAAATCCACATCGGGTGGGTGGCACTACAGGATTATGGGCTGGATGGCACCTTATTAACTCATACAGTGCCAGCCATTCTGAGATTTTCTACCACCCTCAGTACCAGCCATTTTTGAGCATTTTGACTGATTTTAAAGACCCACACAATATTTTCTACTATGACTATCTGAAATCTCCAAAATCCAGATTCTGAAAGATTAAAGCCTCTACTTTCATCAAAAAAGAAAAAATTGTTTCAGGCTCGTTCGTTCTTTTGTAATCAGCCGTTAAAAAGAGCAAGTTTTACACAATCTTCAGTTTCAGAGCAAAAAGCTGAGAAAAAAAACCTTTTTCTAAAAGAAACTCGTCAGTGACTTTAAAGCTATTTTTTTTGCTTTAGTGACAACTCTAACATCTGAACATTGTTTCCTTATATAAAACAACAAAAAAAAAAACACAGACTGGGCTTTTGATGGCAAAATTATTATTATTTATCTATCTGGTTCAGAGTTGAATATATTTCTTACTGTATTTTGCCGTTTTGCACACACGCAACTTCCTCCTCCTCCCAGACATGCAGAGTGTCACTGCTTACCCCGTTTTTTATGGTTTTATCTCACAATTGCCACATTATCCATGAATTCCACACATGCTCTGGTCGGAGTGTGCGCTGCTGGGAACGTCAACTCCGTACGTAGTGCCATTTTCTGTCTCGTAAACGCCTTTCCTCTTCTCCCTCTGAGCTCTGCTGAGCATGGATGATCTCTCATCCAAAGGTGCTGCTACCTCCTACATGTCACCTATTATTTTGCTATCTAAAAAGTTTCATTCAGGGAGGGGAGGGGGAGATTGGAGCATCTGATAATTCTACATACTGCAGCTTTAAATTAGATTAATAAATGTGATGTCCATTCTGTGACACACACACCCTACTCACTTTCCATCTTTGTTTTATGACCCCTTGTGTAAGTCCCGCTCTTTTCTAACCAATCAGGCTCATGTTATGCAAACTCAACAAGAATGCCAGAACCAATGAGAACACATCTCCAGTCTGACCTTAAAAGCTCTTAAGCTCCAGTTCCTCCCTCAGTCTTAGTCTCAGTTTTGCAGTTTTCTTCAATCTCAGACCATGTTATGAAGTGTCCTAAAGCCCCGCCTCCTGACCAATCAGTTCTCTTATAAAATGACCTGCCCACTGTTAGAAGATCCTGGTTGGTGCAGATCTGATAGCTGAGTTTAGGAAAGAAACATTATTAATGGATATTATATGGATAAATTAATCCTTGCATTTAGTGATGACATCATTTAGGAAAAATATAGATTTACATTTGATGGACTGATCTACAGTCTCCATATGTATGGACGGATCAACTCATTCATTCATTCACAGTCAATAGTGAGGCTTGACAGCATCATCAGGAACCACACTACAGTAAAACAATGTGCTCTCATCCAGTGTGTGTGTGATAAATAGTTCTACCTGAATAGAAACACGTGTGCTGTAATAAAGTTTAACTGATCAGAGCGTGTCTGTTTATCATCCCATGGATTCATTAAACAATGTCACATGAGACGGATTACTGCTGTGCTGATATATCAGCACTGAGGTGATTTAATTAACAGTAATAAGTGACAAGAGATATGATTTGTTATATGATGTATTTAATATTTGGCTCCGCCAACAAAAATAGTTCCAGAAGTGGAGACTAGAGCACAGAGTCTAAATGTGACCCAAACCTGATGTTTTGGTCCATATGTGACCTATATCTGATCTGAACAGTACAGCACTCTGGTATCTCCATCCCACCACTGGTGATGCTGACTCTGCATCCAAACACTGGTGTAAAGATGTAGCAGCATCACAGCTAACGGCCTAGTGATAAACCTCCTTAAAGTTATGAAGTGCTGATTTCTGAATTCATGTGTTATTTTTTGGTACTCGGGTCATGTGACCATCGTCTTCCTTTCAAAGCTACCGTGGAGCCGGCATCTCTATGTAACTCTCGTTCTGATATTCATTAAAACATTGACATAAACTGTTAGTTTCACGTCACAGAGGTTAGTTCTACCTCAAGTGTTTAGTAAACATTTTTAGTGAAATGGTCCCAAACATTTGAGACTTTAGGTTGGTTCTTCTTCTGTTGAACAATTCTTCTTCACAATGTAAAGGTGGCACTGCCCCCAGCAGTTCATATATGGTAATGCAGCAAAAATTAAGCTTTTATTATGAATTTACAACATTAACTCATTCAGTGCCATTCACGTCACATTTTTGGCTGGGGTTGCTAGGAGACAGTGTGACGAAGCTCTCCTGTGAATATCTAACTGTACCATGATGTAGTGACCAACTGGTGACATGTTTGGATGAGAGATCTCCATGATGAGCAGCGATCAGATGCTCAGATGCTGAAGTTCCCACCAGCGCACACTCGACCAGAGCATGGGTGGAACTATTGAGAGTGTCGCAATGGTGAGATAAAACGATCCAAAAAACGGGGCAAGCGGTGAGACTCGGCATGTCTGGGATTAACAGGAAGTTGTGTGTGTGGAGACTGAAGGGGGGAGAGACTTGGAGGAACGCCAAAATACAGTAAGAAATCCATTCAACTCTGACCTAGATAACAAAATAATAATAATAACGTTGCCATCAAAAGCCTGGTCTCAGTGTTTTTGAAGTTTTATAGAAGGAAACTAATGTTGAGGTGTCACTAAAGCAAAAAAAAAAAAAAATTCTTCAAAGTCACTAATAAATTTCACAAAAACACTTTTTCTCAGCTTTTTGTCACAAACTGGTGATTTGTGTGAAACTTCAGCCCTAAGAGAAAGGAGGACGAGAGTCAAAAAAGTTTGAGAACCACTGGTGTAGTGGAGGGTCTGGATATGAAAAAACCAGGGCTGGGTTTTTTGTCCCAGTCCATCCCTGAACATCACACAGGTTTATCTGACACAATACGTGTAGTAGTGACCCTCAGTGTGGGTCTGAATCATGTAAATGATGAATAAATAAAGCTAAATGTCATGTGACACATGGACGCCCTCATCATTTCTCTGTCTGTGCAGAGGTTTGTTCACGTCTGAATAAATGTGACCAAGACGCTGATGAAGACGCACACGTGGACGTTTCTCACACGTCCATCGTCTTCCTCTTCCTCCTTCTTCCGTCTTAGCTAAACTTCCCCCTGTCACGGCACATTAAAAGTGCTTTACATGAGCATGAATATGGATGTGACCTCGTTCCCTCCAGGCCCAGCGTGCACTGGAGACACAGTCTGACCCCACACACACGCACACACACACACACACACACGCACACACACCCGCACACACACCACACATGCACACACACACACACACGCACACACACACACACACGCGCACACACACACACGCGCACACACGCACACACACGAACACACACACACGCACACACGCGCACACACACACGTGTTTGAAACTCTCTCATGCTCTGGTTTCATCTCCGCTGACCTTTCACAATGTGTTTTACATAAAGATAAAAGAAGAAAATGGGGAGGAGCTAAAGGAAGATACAGATCTGTGATTCATATTCAAGACGTTTCTAATGAAACAATAGCCTGTGGTTCTGTGTGTGTGTGTGTGTGTGTGTGTGTGTGTGTGTGTGTGTGTGTGTCCCCTCACAAGGAATACACACACACACACACACACACATTGTGTGTTTCTGCCCTGGACTTTCGAAAGTCAGAGTTTGTCTGACCGTGTCGTCGTGTTTGGTGTCACAAATAAAAACTTTACCCTAGAAAACACAAGATTATATAAACCAGGATAAGATAAATTAGGATACATTTACATAAGATAAGAAGTCAAGCTAAGATATGTCAGATACTGTATGTCAGGTTTAGATCAGATAATGAAGATAAGCAAAGATCAGATGGGATAAAATAAGTCAAGATAAGTCGAGACAGGATTATTTGAGACAGGATTAATGAACAGAACATAAGATAAAATGAAGGTCAAGATGATATCTGATAAATCAAGATACAATAAGATTAGATAAGTCAAGATAAGATAAATTAGGATAGGATATATTTACATGAAATCAGAAGTCAAGATAGGATTAGATTAGATAAATTAAAATAAGCAAAGATTTAGTATAATTTAGTACAGTATTAATCAACACAACATAAGTCTATATAATGAACATCAAGATAAGATAAGATTAGATAAGTCAAGATAAAATAAACTAGAATACATGAACATAAGATAAGAAGTCAATACACGATCAATAAGGATAAGATAGGATACATTAACATCAAATAAGAAGTCAAGATAAGATTAGATAAAAGATAAAATAAGATTACTGTATATACGGAAAGATACGATAATATTAGGATTAGGACAAGATTCTGATAAATACAGATATATTAGGTCAAGATAGGATTAGATAAATTAAAATAATATAACATAAGAAAATGACTAAAGAAGAAAAGAAAAACATATGTAAAGTAAGAAAAAACTTAAGTTTAGATAAATTAAGATCAGATAAATTGCGATATAATAATCAAAATAAAAGTACTTTAGTTGTTAGAGTAACTACTGCTATAAATAATTAAACTCTGACCCTCTCAACTTTAGCTTCTAAACTAGTTTTTAATTATTACCCTGATCGTATTTGTGGACTTTTAATTGTTCTGTGGTTATGACTAATCAATCGTAGTGATGGGGACACACAGCGTGGCTGATTAGTGCACGAGTAGACGAGCTCAGGCTAATCAGGGCAGACGTGACGCCGGCACGTAGAGACACGCCCTCTGATGAGTGGAGGTCGAGGGCGTTTTATTTAGTATGAGGTGTGAAAGTGTCAGTGGGAGAATAATAAATGATTCTCATCTAAAGAATAAACTCTATATATTTAACCCTTTACATCTACAGTAAGTCGTCTACAGGCTCTGAATAAACAGGAAGTGAACCAAAATAGACGTAAGGTGCAAGGCATTGTGGGTAGGAAGATCCTGCCCAATCCTTTAAACGCGTGGTAATACCGTCATCTCTGCACTCATTTCACTGCACTGGCACTGCACTGAATAATGTGCTTTTTAATTCCATTCATCAACATTTAAATCTACAGGCGAACACAAAAGCTAGAGACTGAAATTGAAATTGGCGATATTGTGAATTCAGGTATTTGATTAAAAAAAATTACATTTTTTCAAAAAATAATTATTCACATTATCAAAATATACAAAAACTGATCAAAACAACAATTAAAAATCAAACAGAAAATAAAATGAAAACCAAAATAAAACGCATGGACAAAGTGACAAACCTGGCTCCATTTTAAATATATATATATATATATATAAATAAATAATAAAAAAGACCAAATTAAAAGAGGGTTGTACAAAATCTTTAACCTAACATAACCAAACTCAAGTAATGTAACCGAGAATAGTTTCTAAATAATTGAGATAAATTTTGCTTATTTTTCACTTTTTCCTCCAACTACACCAAACTCACCATATTTTAACATATTTTCATCACTTTTTCTTGCCATATTTTTGTTCATTTTAATGTATTTTTGCTACATTTCTCCCATTTCTGACACATTTTTTCCACTTTCAGAACATATTCAGCATTTATAAACACTTCCACTACCTTGTCCACTAACGTCACATATGTTGACCCATTATTGTCACTTTTCACCTCTTTTTTTACCACATTTCATGATTATTATATTTTTTGCCATTTTTAACCACATTCACTATTAGTCTGACCATTATTCATCAGTTAAACTAATTGTTTCTAATTTCTAATCAATCAGTGGAAACGCTCCCAGACCTGAACAGAAACAATCTAGAATTCTCCTGTTTGATCGTCTCTAGAGCGTTTTAACCAGAAGAAGAAGACAATCTTAATCAGCAGATTACTAAAAACATAAATAAATATATAACTGAATAATCCTGGCCCATTGATTAAACATAATGTAATAGAAGTGAAATGGATCAAAGTCTATGTGATGATCTAATATTAGACCAACGGTACTTTCCCACATCAGACCTTTTTCTCTCAAAAAAACCACAAACTTTCCCAAAGTTGAATCAGTCGGATGTGGATTATTAATGTTCTGGAACTGGAACAATGGTTCCTCTGTGTCTGTGTGGGGACACTGTGGAGACACTGTGGAGACACTGTGGAGACACTGTGGAGACACTGTGGAGACACTGTGGGACACTGTGGGGACACTGTGGAGACACTGTGGGGACACTGTGGGGACACTGTGGAGACCACTGTGGGGACACTGTGGAGACACTGTGGAGACACTGTGGAGACACTGTGGAGACACTGTGGGGACACTGTGGAGACACTGTGGAGACACTGTGGAGACACTGTGGGGACACTGTGGGGACACTGTGGAGACACTGTGGAGACACTGTGGAGACACTGTGAGGACACTGTGGAGACACTGTGGAGACACTGTGGGGACACTGTGGAAACACTGTGGGGACATTTTAAGTAGTGAACCACGATGGAGAACGTCTGAGGGGGAGTCGACTGAACGAGGGGGAGGATGAACTAATCGTACCGTCATCTTCTTCCTCTAAGAACAACACGTTGAGTCGTTCACACTAAAACGTTCCAGAGTTACAGACGTTTTGGACACGAGAAGGAAAAGTTCTAAATTCCTCTGGCCATGATTTGTTTTCTTTCCCATTGATCAGCGAGAAGCTGATGATTGATTCTCAGCAGCAACGACAAGACCGCCATGTTTACTCAGTCACACACACACACACACACACACACAACACACACACACACACACACACACACACACACACACACCACACACACACACACACACACACACACACACACACACACACACACACACACACACACACACGCTCCTGATGAAGTTCACTCTGAGGATAAATAAAACAAGTTCTATTCAATGACACAAAAATTTCTGACTAAACGTGAATAAAAACTTAAAGTGTTATTGGACGAATAAGTTAAAGAAGAAACGTAGATATTAGTGCAGCATAAACAGGAATAAATAAATAAACACACACAAATATATACAGTATAAATGTATCGTATTTATTTGTTTTAATCATTATTTAATAATTGAAAAGTGTTACTATGGAGACTAAAACCTTCACGTAAACAGGTTAATGTGTCACTAGATCAGATGGAGGCTCTTCGTTTAATATTAAGCTGAACCCCCAAAATACACAAAAAAACACACAAAACAACAGAATTACACCAAATGAAGGTGAAAAACATACAAAATAAAATACAATAAAATGCACAGATTTACTCTAAAACTACAGAAGATGACAATTGAATACAATAACATGAAACAAAATACACAGAACTACACTAAAAACACACAAATTACACAAACTGAATCCAAAAAGTCAAAAATCAATCAAAGAACATGCAAATATATCCCAAAAACTCACAAAATGTAAAAAAAAATAAACAAAACAACAAATGTACACTTAATGGCTCTAAAAAAAACATACAAAATTATAAAAAAAATACACAAAAGGACAATAACAATACGCAAATTTACTCTAAAACCACGGAAGACGACAACTGAATACACAACATGAATCTGAAAACATAAAACTGCAAAAAAAAAAAAAATACACAGAATTACACTAAAAACACACAAAACAATCACAAATCACACAAACTGAATCCAAAAACTGCAACAAAATATACAAAAATAAAGCAAAAAAAACCACACAAACCTGTGTTAACGCTCTGATTGCTCATTATTGTAAATAATATTGAATATTGATCATGTGACCCTCAGATCAGATACGATCACGTTTGTGGACTCGCTGAGACAAACGTGGTCCATGATAATTCACGTTTTTCTTGTAAGGTTTTAAAACGTAATCTAGCAGGCCGAAGCTGAGGTTGTGGCGGCCGTGTTGGGCCTGCAGGCCTCGTGTTTGACAGCAGACGTACAGTAATAACGCTGCAGCACAATGTGCATCCTAACGATGTGCTTTGTGATAATTAGAGTCAGTTCTGCTGCAGCGTCAATAGGAACCGTAGACGTCCTAATAGAGACGTATGTGTATCGAACTCCAGACGAACACGTCACTGATTGAAAATGAAAAATGAAACATGAGAAGAAGAAGATCAATGATATGGATCTGCATGTGTGTGTGTGTGTGTGTGTGTGTGTGTGCAGTTATTGGACGTCTGAGTGAGTAATAACGTGGGTTCAGACGTGGACAATTACCAGCGGCGCTCGTTTATTAAAGATGGAGGGAGGATGCAGGGGGCGGAGCCTGGAGAAAATAATGGAGGAAATTGTTGGTTTACTTCCTGTAATTCACTGATAATGTCTTTCTGAGGATGGAAACGCTCGTCACACACACTTTGATGGCTTTGATTCATCAACAGAAGAATGAGCTTCAAACGCTGAAACAGGAGAGAGGGCGGAGCCATGAGCTGAAACAAGAGAGAGGGCGGAGCTATGAGCTGAAACAAGAGAGAGGGTGGAGCCATGAGCTGAAACAGAAGAGAGGGCGGAGCCATGAGCTGAAACAAGAGAGAGGGCGGAGCTATGAGCTGAAACAAGAAAGAGGGTGGAAGCTATGAGCTGAAACAGGAGAGAGAGGGTGGAGCCACGAGCTAAAACAGGAGAGAGGGTGGAGCCATGAGCTAAAACAGGAGAGAGGGAGGAGCTATGAGCTGTGAAACAAGAAAGAGGGTGGAGCCCATGAGCTGAAACAAGAGAGAGAGGGTGGAGCTATGAGCTGAAACAGGAGATAGGGTGGGAGCCATGAGCCTAAAACAGGAGAGAGGGTGGAGCCATGAGCTAAAACAGGAGAGAGGGTGGAGCCTCTCTCCTGTTTCATTTTGTGCATTTTCAGTCATTTTGTGTGTTTTTGTGCTCGTTTTGTCTTTGTTTTGTTTCTTTGCATTGTCATTTTGTATGTTTTTCTTATCTCATCATTTGTTTTATTGAGCCATTTGTGTATTGTGTTAATTTGTGTTGTGGTGAATGTCTCCGACCCTGTTAAATGACCCGTGTGTGACCCTGTTTAATGGAGCAGTGAGCAGAAGTGTGTGTCACTGTGAGCTCAGACTGAGCAGAACAACATGAAAAAATCAAACGTAGGAATGTGTCATCTTTTATGAGCGAATGGAGAGCTTCATAAAACACATAGTGTATATAGAAAAGCTCCTGTACATAATAAATCTAACAGTGGACTGTAAAAGGATCAGGATGAAACATGGGAATATGTTCTGTTAGTCTGAGGACAACGTTAGAGTTCACTGTCATCATGTGATCATGTGATCATGTGACACGAGTGACAGATATCAGATCCTTCACTTTCTGACCAACTTTTATTCAATTTAAGGAAAATTTGTGGAACAATTTGAAAAAAATTGAAGGATTTTTGGAAAAAATGTTGAGGTTCTTTCCACAATTTGAGATTAAAAATATCTGCCATCATGTGATATAAGCAGTTTTAATGAAACATTGTCACTAACTAAATTGATCCAGTTCATTCAAGTCATTTAAACAGGATTACTGTATCATATATTGGTATTTAATGTATTTGTATGTATCTTTTATTTAAATTATTGTCAATTATTCTATTAATATCAATATTTATTTTAATTTTACTCCTTTAAAGGCCCACGGTAGACTTAAATATTTTGAGTACTCCCTATTTCTGGGCAGTATGTTTGAGAATCTTGAAATATTTAGTGCAAAATTAGACATTTCTGTATGTTTTCCCACATGTTTATGAAATTAAATGTCTCATATTGTTCCAAAACATGAATATTTCCTGTCATATTAGGTCCAAAGAAAAATCAAGATAAAATGGTCATTCTGGATCTGATCTGGATAAATGTAATAACTGAGGAACCAACTCAACATAACTGAGATTTTTGAATTTTCACCACAAATGATTTTTTTTCTATTTTTGAAACCATGGGCTAAAGTGTATCTTTAGTTAGATTTTATTCCTGAGAACATGACAACATGTATTTGGTTCTTTTTAATAATTTAATTAAAAGTAATAATGCAGGAAAACTGAAGACTGACCTTGACCTTAAATATGACCTTGAGGGAAGGTCAAGGTCACACATTGAAAGAAAATGTTGTTCAATGGTACCAGTCTGAGCACTGGATCTCAATCTGTGGCTACGTTATAGAGAAAAGGTGTTTATATAAATATAAATATAAATATATATTTATTTTTTTTCCTGTGATGTCATGAACTTTGACCCCTACTGATCTTTTTACTGGTAGGTCGTACAGCTTTGATACAATTAAATAAAATATTCCACTTGAGATGAGCTTTTCATAAATATAAGCATTGAATTTGTACGATAAATATTCATAGAGATGTGGAAACTTTAGGTTTTTGACACTTGACGTGACCTTGACCTTGATATTTTGGCTGCAAAAAGGTCGACTGCACATTGTTGACATTGTTCCTATGAGATGACATACGTGTCATTAGTGCTGCATTAATAGGAGGAGGAGTTCAATGACAAAGGAAGAAAAATAATAATAAAAAGAACTCCTACGAGAACAATGTATGTGGCAATTTTTAATTTCCACATACATTAATAGTAATAACAATATTAACGTTTCTGTTTCAGGAAGTGAATTTGTAAGTTTCGTTAATTTTTGTTGTTGTTCTGATATCTTGTTACTGAGTGTCCATGTTTATACGCGACACTGATCCCTGAGCGTGGACTGCAGGCTGTCAGACAGTCACTCTGAATAATAGGCCTGCAGCCATAAATGTCAGCGCTCTAAATCACACACAGACCTAAACTACAGCCGCACATTTATTATGTGTATGTTTATAAATCACTAAGGAGACTCACATTCCTGCAGCCTGTAAAGAACACAGGGAGGAACCATAGAAGAAGTCAAGCTCAATGTTCACCTCTTTTTCACCTTTAAAATCTACCTTTTGTTGTTTTTCTATTAAATGTATGATCAGCTGATAACATCCATACAGAAACACAAAACATATGAAAAAAATATACTCATCAATATGTGTGTGGAAAACACTTCTTTAGTCTATTTATAAATTAACACAAATTTACCGCAATTACTGGGAAAATATTATGTCGACAACAAAATAAATCACTTTAAATGTCATTTTTTCAGCCACTTTGTTTTTATTTATCTGTATTTTGTGTGTTTTTTGTGTAATTTGGTGTGTTTTTTGTGTAATTTGGTGGTTTTTGTGTAATTTGGTGGGTTTTTTTGTGTAATTTGTTGGGTTTTTGTGTAATTTGGTGGGTTTTGTGTGTGTTTTTGGAATAATTGTATAAAATGTTGCAGTCATTTTGTTGCTTCTATAGTCCCATTTTTGTCTCTTGTAACCATTTTAGGTAAATATGTTATAGTTTTGCGTGTTTTTCTGAGTCATTTTGTGTATTTAATGACATTTTGTGTTTTTTGTTGTTATTTAGTTTGTTTTTTGTTGTCGTTTTAAGGTTTCTTAGCTTTTTTGAAATAATTTTGTGAATTTTTTGTAGTAAATAAAACAAATAAAATATCTTCTTCAATGTTTTCATTGCCATTTTTGTGGTTGTTTTGTTTCCTAGAGAGTAATTTTTGCATTTTGTATGTTTATGTTGTCATATTGTTTATTGAGCCATTTTGCACATTTTGTTGTAATTTTATGTAATGTTTTTGTTGTTTTTGTGTTTTTAGAATAAATGTGTGTCTTTCTGTTGTCGATTTGTGTAAATTTGTTTTCACTTTGTATGTTTTTTGTGTATTTTCTGGCATTTTGTGTATGTTTCTGTAGTTATTTATGTATATTATGATTCTGTAGTTATTTTGTGTATATTTATTGTATATTTATGATTCTGTATTTTGTGTATATTGTATATTTGTATGATTCTGTAGTTATTTTGTGTTATTTATTGTGTGATTCTGTAGTTATTTATTGTATATTTATGAATCTGTAGTTATTTTGTATATTTATTGTATATTTATGATTCTGTAGTTGTTCTGTGTATATTTATTGTATATTTATGATTCTGTAGTTGTTCTGTGTATATTTATTGTATATTTATGATTCTGTAGTTATTCTGTGTATATTTATTGTATATTTATGATTCTGTAGTTATTTATTGTATATTTATGATTCTGTAGTTATTTTGTGTATATTTATTGTATATTTATGATTCTGTAGTTATTTTGTGTATATTTATTGTATATTTATGATTCTGTAGTTATTTTGTGTATATTTATTGTATATTTATGATTCTGTAGTTATTTTGTGTATATTATTGTATTTATGATTCTGTAGTTATTCTGTGTATATTTATTGTATTTATGATTCTGTAGTTATTTTGTGTATATTTATTGTATATTTGTATGATTCTGTAGTTATTTTGTGTATATTTATTGTGTGATTCTGTAGTTATTTATTGTATATTTATGAATCTGTAGTTATTTTGTGTATATTTATTGTATATTTATGATTCTGTAGTTATTTATTGTATATTTATGATTCTGTAGTTATTTTGTGTATATTTATTGTATATTTATGATTCTGTAGTTATTTTGTGTATATTTATTGTATATTTATGATTCTGTAGTTATTCTGTGTATATTTATTGTATATTTATGATTCTGTAGTTATTTTGTGTATATTTATTGTATATTTATGATTCTGTAGTTATTTTGTGTATATTTATTGTATATTTATGATTCTGTAGTTATTTATTGTATATTTATGATTCTGTAGTTTTTTGTGTATATTTATTGTATATTTATGATTCTGTAGTTGTTCTGTGTTATATTGTATTATTGATTCTGTAGTTATTCTGTGTATATTTATTGTATATTTATGATTCTGTAGTTATTTTGTGTATATTTATTGTATATTTATGATTCTGTAGTTATTCTGTGTATATTTATTGTATATTTATGATTCTGTAGTTATTTTGTGTATATTTATTGTATATTTATGATTCTGTAGTTATTTTGTGTATATTTATGATTCTGTAGTTATTCTGTGTATATTTATTGTATATTTATGATTCTGTAGTTATTCTGTGTATATTTATTGTGTGATTCTGTAGTTATTTATTGTATATTTATGAATCTGTAGTTATTTTGTGTATATTTATTGTATATTTATGATTCTGTAGTTATTCTGTGTATATTTATTGTGTGATTCTGTAGTTATTTATTGTATATTTATGAATCTGTAGTTATTTTGTGTATATTTATTGTATATTTATGATTCTGTAGTTATTTATTGTATATTTATGATTCTGTAGTTATTTTGTGTATATTTATTGTATATTTATGATTCTGTAGTTATTCTGTGTATATTTATTGTATATTTATGATTCTGTAGTTATTTTATGTATATTTATTGTAGTTTCAGGCTGTGTGTTCACACAGTAACGTACAGTAGAGGATCTGTGCTGTGGTCGATGTCACTATCTGTGTGAGATAATGGGTATCTGTCCCCTGGTGCTCGTTTGGACTCTTCCTGCTCGTCCACTGATACCCTTCATATTTAATCCAACACAACGACGGCCTGGGCTCACGTTTCCTACATAAACCTTCCAGCCAGAACTCATTTTGTCGGCGCCGTCCCCTCCAACGCGACTACGGGAAATCAATAGAGCGCCACACAATCCTCCTCCTGACTTCTGACGCCATTGTCAAAACGTCTTTGTGGACTTTATGTTCGTCTTCTTCCTGAACAACTTCCATTCAGTCATATTCAGAGGATGAAATACACGTGAATATCTGAGGGTCACATGATCAACACCTATGTCAGCATTTCTAATAATGACCAATCAGAGCATTAGCATTAGCATTAGCACAGAAACACAAAGTGTTTGAGTGTTTATGGATTCCATTTGTGATCGTTTTGTGTGTTTTTTAGTGTAATTCTGTATATTTTGTTGCAGTTTTGTGTGTTTTTGGATTAATTTTGTTTGTTTTTCATGCAATTTTGTCTATCTGTTACAATGCTGTGTGCTTTTGGATTCATTTTGTATGTTTTTTGTGTAATTTTGTGTGTTTAGTTGCAGTTGTGTATGTTTTTGGATTCATTTTGCATGTTTTTTTTAGAGTAATTCTGTGTATTTTGTTGCAGTTTTGTGTGTTTTTGGGTTCATTTTTTAATTCAATTTGTGTAATCTGTGATCATTTTGTGTGTCAGAGCATTAACACAGGAAACGACAATGGGATTTGTGTGTTTTTGTGTGTTTACTTTGGAGGATAATTAGATATTTTAGTCTTTATAAACTGGAAAAGTAGTTTTTTTGGTAACCGTCCTTCACGTCTGTGCTGGTATTGAGGCTAACTGTCACGCTGTGACCTGTAGCTAAATTAGCATGTCGCTGTGAGAGCCACTGCCTTCTCTTCCCACAGGTTTATGAAACAGTCCGTTACCAACGCTCTAACTCAATTCCTGCAGCCGAGCAGGAGGGAATAATTCAATGATGGCGTATGGATAAATATCCTGCGAGCAGGGCGGACAGAGACGGCGTTTCCCTGGAGAGACGCACGTAGCCGTAGCATGTCGCTAGTAGCTAGAGTGAAGAAAGGCTCAGTGTGATTCACACAGTCAATAAAACAGGGAGGATTATTGCATCAGCCTCGTCTCCTGTGATGTCATCTGAACACATTAAAGCTCTCACTATGAGAGGATGAGGAGCAACAATCCAACAATAATAAACACAGAAAACTAAAGGAAGATGAATCTGATGGAGTGAAGATAAAGTAAGATTTAAAATGTGATCAGATAAAGAAGACAGAAAATAAGAGGTAAAAAAAGATGCAACACAATGAGATAAGATGAGATAATTAAACAAGGTTTTATGAGACAGGATGAGATAAGATCAAACAAAACAAGAGATTAGAGAACAATTAGAGACAAAACAAGATATGATTGAAATTATGATATAAGATAAAGTAAATAGGGAATTAAGAAGAGACATGATCAAAAGTTGAAACAAGACGAGACGAGACAAAGTGAAATATGATGAGACAAGATAAATCAAGATTTAAAATGTGATAAGATGAGATAAAAAAACATAACAAACAGGAAAATATGAGACAAGCTAAAAAAATATGAAACAAGATCAAATTAGATAAAATGAGACAAAACAACAGAATGAGAGAAAATGAGACGAGACAATATGAGACATCACAGAAGTAAATGTTGTGCTTTATGTTTGCTCCTCCCACACTGCATTATCTGTGCTCTGGTTGGTTGTTACAAACTACAAACATGTGGGAGGCGTGGCCTCTGGGATTTCTGGTAATTTTAAAAACTCAAGAGTGTGTGTGTGTGTGTGTGTGTCTGCTGTACATCACTGTGACAGCAGAAGTTTCTCAGCAATGACGGACGAGAATATTCTGGAATTCCCAAACGGAAATGACCTCCCATCGACCCCTGGTCCACCTGTGACCTTTGACCCCTGCTGAGGAGCATTCCTGATGCTTTGATCTTTAAAACGTGTTGAAGAGGAGAATAAAGACTTTAGAGAATATATTTCATTCAGAATCCTCAGAGAGACGAAGGTGAACATCACCGTACCTACATGTGTGTGTGCTTGTGTGTTTGCTCACCGTACGTACGTGTGTGTGTTTGCTCACCGTACGTACGTGTGTGTGTGTGTGTTTGCTCACCGTACATACGTGTGTGTGTGTGTGTGTTTGCTCACCGTACGTACGTGTGTGTGTGTGTGTGTGTGTTTGCTCACCGTACGTACGTGTGTGTGTGTGTTTGCTCACTGTACGTACATGTGTGTGTGTTTGCTCACCGTACGTACGTGTGTGTATGTGTGTGTTTGCTCACCGTACGTACGTGTGTGTGTGTGTGTGTGTGTGTGTGTTTGTTCACCGTACGTACGTGTGTGTGTGTGTGTTTGCTCACTGTACGTACATGTGTGTGTGTGTGTTTGCTCACCGTACGTACGTGTGTGTGTGTGTTTGCTCACCGTACATACGTGTGTGCATGTGTTTGCTCAATGTACGTACGTGTGTGTGTGTGTTTGCTCACCATACGTACGTGTGTGTGTGTGTTTGCTCACCGTACGTACGTGTGTGTATGTGTGTGTTTGCTCACCGTACATACGTGTGTGTGTGTGTGTTTGCTCAATGTACGTACATGTGTGTGTGTGCGTGTGTTTGCTCAATGTACGTACGTGTGTGTGTTTGCTCACCGTACAAGTGTGTGTGTTTGCTCACCATATGTACGTGTGTGTGTGTTTGCCACATTTTGAAATGAGCTGCACCATTAAAGGAGGCAGATTACACTGTGCTTGTAGCACCAGGAGCTAAAAAAAACCCCTCCCAGTGCACCATGGGAAATAAGCAGAGAGCTCAGGGTATCAATCACTACGTGCACAGAGCGAACGGCGCACGGCGTGCACATGATCGTTACACGTTGGGTGTTCAGTAAATGATGGTTGCCGTGGTGAACAGGCTTTTGATTTATAGCTACAATTAGCAACGCAATCAGAAACATGCTAACGAGTTTATAACGGGAAGATGTTAATATGATAATATTAAAATATATAATATATATATATAATATATATATATATATTGATCTGGAGCTCAGAGTTGTAAGTTTTCAGACTCTAGAAAAGGGGTTCTCAACCTTGGGGTTAAGACCCCATTTGGTGTCATGAGACACTGGGAGTGGGTCTGCAGAAACCGAGAAACTCAGAAACCATTTTTCTGTAGCTCCACCAAACCTGTCATATTTTAACCTATTTTCATCACTTTTTCTTGCCATATTTTTGCTCCTTTTAATTATTGCTACATTTCTCCCATTTCTGACACTTCTACATCACATTTCACTGTATGTTCATCACTTATAAACCCTTTCCACCTAATGTCACATATGTTGACCCATTATTTTAACCTCTTTCACCATTGTTCATGCTTATTTTTACCTATTTAACCACGTTAGATTTGTCAGGCTCATTAATTGACAGTTTAAACTAATTGTTCCTACTATTTAAATTACATAATCACAAGAACACAACAGAGGAGGCTACATATCTGAGCTAACATTAGCAGACCACTAACTGTGTGAACAAGTTAAGTTTTTTTGGAGAAAACGCTCCCGTTGGTTTGGTTAAAGTTTTTATAAATCCAGGGAGACTTCCTGTTTCACCAGCGAATTTAAGATTCTGTATTTCTGTCAAAATTCAAAACCAAACTAAATCAACACATTATATATATTATTTACTTTTCTTGGAAGGGATATTTGCACTGTTTGTATTATTAATGTGATTATTTACTGTATAGTATATTATTTTGTTGTCAAGTCTTTGCACTTTTATTTTGGTAAGTAAAAAAACAGGAAGTTTTACAGGCATAATAGTCACTTTTCACATCTGTAACATGAGTTTCTACCTCTTCTCTCTTTCTCACACACACACACACGCACACACACACACGGTTCCCAAAGCGAGTCCTTTAAATCCATCACAGATAAAGTCTGACTCCCGTTTTACAAAAGCGATTAAAAGTCACGAGCCGCAGCGCTACAAACCAACCTAAACAAAACAAACAACTTCAAAGGTTTCTCACACTCACACACACACACACACACACACACACACATAAATAAACGTATAAAACTCCATCTTTTCAAAGCTTCTTCACGACTCGTTCTAACGATCTGAGGCTAAAATCAAATATTTTGTTTGGAGCTAAACTAATATCAGCTTTTTTTTTGTTTTTTTTTTACTCCGCCCCCTAATGGCATTTTTATTGATCGGCTCCTTAATGGCGAGCCCATATATTTGACGGCACTCATTTAAAGTAGAAGTGAGTAATAGCTGTCTGAGGGAAGGCCGTAAAGCTGAGTGTGTGTGTGTGTGTGTGTGTGTGTGCTTTTATCGCGCTCCGTCATCTGGGAGAAGAGGGACGAGATGAAAAAGAAAGAAAGAAGAAGAAGAAAAGAGATTTTAATCTGGTGAGGAAGAGGAGGATGAGGAGGATGAAGGCTCAGCAGTAGAAACTCATTTTCCATATCTAGCCGTTAGTTCCAGGGCCCATACATCACCTCTACGCTCCACAAACATCCCTCCATCCCACTCAGGTCATCAGCAAGCAAAGCCACAACAAAGCCAGGTTGGGGGGGGGGGAGCGTTGCCGCGGTGACCTTGGCTGTGACATCATGTGGCGGCAGAAAGAAATGAAGCCATTAGGCCGAGGCAGCACTCGCCCATAAATCAGAGTGTTTCCAATAAGCTGCCTTAATGGTCATCCATCACCCGGCCCCCAGCCAGAGCCCCCCCACCACCACTGGGGGGACGGCCACGGGGACGGAGGGAGGGAGGGGAGAGAACAGCGAGAGGAACGAGATCCGAGGTGAAAACACCAGGAGAGGATGAAGAGGAAAACGAAGGTGATCGTAGAAGGAAAGGTCGTTGGAAATGTTTGACAACCGTACGGTTTCCCTTTTTCTACCATTTCAATAAAAACACTCTACACCACACATAGGCAACTGGTGGCCCGGGGGCCACATACGGCCCTTGGTCTAATGTTATGTGGCCCCTAAAGTAAATGTACAAAATGACAGAAAAATACACAAAACAAGAGCAAGAATACATTAAAAAAATACAAAGAATTCTAGGAAAATACAGTAAAAAGCAAGGAAAAAAACACAAATTCTTCAAAAACACACAAAACTACAACAAAAAAATTAACGACAACAGTAATACACAAAATTACTCAGAAAAATTCACAAAATTACAGAAAATGACAACAACAGTACACAAAAAGACAAGAAACATACAAAAAATACTCCACAAAAACACAAAATGACACACACCAAGTTGCTTACCTCTGCTCTGCACATTAGTGCAGGGGTGTCACACTCATTTTAGTTCAAGGGCCAGATATGGACCAGTTTGATCACAAGTGGGCCACAGGTTTTAGGTTGGAAAAACAAACAATTTCTATATAACAGCAACTTTTGTAACATTTAGCAGCAAACCACGTTCAAAACATATGTGAATTTTTTACATATATGTTACTTTTGACCAGATTTACAGAAATATTTGTGAAATGTGTGATTTTTTTCTCTCGTAAATATATATAAATGGTAAATATAAATGTTAAATATAAATCTAAACGTTAAATGTAACTCCAAATGCTAAATCTGAATGATAAATCTAAATCTTAAATGTAAATATAAATGCTAAATCTAATTGTTAAATCTTAATGTTAAATATAAATATAAATGTTGTTAAATATAAATATAAATGCTAAATCCTAAATGTTAATCTAAATTTAAATGTTAAAATGTAAATCATAAATGTTAAATATAATCGAAATGTTAAATATATCTAAATGTTAAAGCTAAATGTTAAATCCTTAATGGTAATATAAATATAAATGTTAAATGTAAATATAAAATGTTAAATCCAAATGTTAAAAATAAATCTAAGTGCTGAATCTAATGTTAAATACAAATCTAAATGTTAAATGTCAATCTAAATACTAAATCTAAATGTTAAATCTAAATGCTAGATCTAAATGTTAAATGCTAGATCTAAATGTAAAATGTAAATCTAAATGGTAAATCTAAATGTTAAATCTACACGTTAAATGTAAATTTAAATGTTAAATAAAAAATGTTAAGAATCTAAATGCTAAATAGAAATATGTTAAATATAAATCTAAATGTTAAATCTAAATGTAAATCTAAATGTTAAATCTAAATGATAAATCTAAATGATAAATGTAAATGTTAAATCTAAATGATAAATCTAAATGATAAATCTAAATGTTAAATCTAAATCATAAATGTTAAATCTAAATCTAAATGTTAAATCTAAATATCAGGGATGAAACTAAATTATTTAGCTAATATGCAAATTCACTGGGAGTACCAAAATAAAAGGTCATTGATTAATGTGGTTTGCAGTTTTCTTGTATGGAAGGCATTAACAATATCTAAGCAAAAAGTGACGAATACTTAAATGTCTTTGATTTTTGATTTCTTCTTTTTTTTTTAAAACCAATTTTATTTAATTTGGGGAGATTTTGTGAAATAATTAGAGCAAACTTGCAGGATTTTGGAAAAAAATGTAGTTCTTTCAACAACAATTTACAACTGACGGATTGTTGAAGACACACAAACCCTGAAGATAAAAGTCCTTCAACAGTCTGTGATTTACTCGCTAACTTCAGCCACCAGAGCGTGTCAGTGCACTGTTTAATGGGGGACCAAAGGCCCTTAGGAGAGCTCTTCTTCTCTGATTCTGTCCTACTACCAAACTGCAGAGTTGGAACTGTCGCCCACTGCGGGCACAGATTACTTTTCGGTTTTTATCATCTTTTCGTAAACAAAAGAGTTTACGTCTACATTTTTAACTTTTACTGATTAATTAGATCAGTGTTTGGGGGTACGTGCTTCACTCCAATAGAAGTTTTAGTTAAAAATGATAATCATACTAAATATTACCAGCAACTCACAAAAGAGCTTCAAAAACACACAAAAAAAGAGAAAAATATAGTGAATAATAAAAAGCAGAGACAAAAAACAACAAAATGACACCAAAAAAAACACACACACACACTAAGAGAGAAAAATGTTATTAACAACACACAAAAAGACGCCAACAAAAACACACAAAAATGAGAAAAAAATATACTGAATAATAAAAAGAACAGACAACAAAAAATACCCAAAATGATGATAGAAATGATCTTGATTAGAACATGAAGTGAAAATATAAAGATGAACGTTACTATTAAAAACTATAGAAATAAATCTATTCAGGAGAGACTAAATACTGTTTCATTCACTTATTTACAAAATGGGATTATTTAAAATGTGTGTTATCACTCATTCATTCCATTATTATCATCTATAGATGTTTTTTTCACAGAATTCTGAGCAAATTGTTGTAGTCGGACATAAGAGGGTACTAGCATTCAGAAATAAGAGAGAAAGAGACAAAAAAGTTTGAGAACCACTGATTTAGAGAAACTAAAAGTAGCATAAGTTGTCATTTTGACTTTAAAAAACTGCTAAATTATTACTAAATGATCCAAAAAGTTACTAAATCATCTAAAAAGTTACTAAATGATCTAAAAAGCTGTTATATAATCTAAAAATCTACTAAATGATGTAAAAATCAGGCTGAATGTTTTACTCCAATAGAAAACAATGGGATGTTTACAGGCAGTGGGGCCGTGTGACATCATCAATCACATGATTTCAAGATGGAGGAACATAGGTTCTAAAACTGTAAAATAGTCCTATTTTTAATAGTTAATAAAATGAATATAGTTCATAATAATGTGTTTAGCTAGATGTAGATCTATTAATAAGTACATTTAAATGGTTTTAAGCCACACTAGTAAAAACAGGAGGATCCTTTAAAGTTGAACGTCCTGCTGAAAGCTCTACGCTGACTCATTCCTCCTTTCCTCTTGGTTTCATTTATATTTTTCTTTCCTCTTTAATTTCGTCACCACTCACTTTGCTCTTTTCTTTCTAATCTCGCCGTACGTTGATGAATCTGATGTCGGAGACTTGATCATTTGTATCGTTCGGGGCTAAAAACCAGCGTTGCCAGAGGTCACTTTATAGTCTCTGGTGTGTGAAACGTTAGCTGAAAAATTAAGCGTTAGACCAGGAACGACTCACAGCTTTTCCTGCTCAACAGCAGCCAAACAGTTATTCCTGATCCATCATGGTGAATTATTATTACCAGTAATGAGGATTATAAGAGCATTACAACAACACACTGTGTGATTATTACACCAGGGGTTCTCAACCTTTTCAGCCCTATAGCAACCCCCAAAATAAAGGTCCCAGAGAGCGGGGACCCCCACTGTAGCTGAAGGTGAACACTGAAGAACAGTCATGTGAAGACAGGACCATCTGTAAGGGGGAATAAAGGGATTCATCCATAAAGTCAGTCAAATGATGGTCCATTGTGATAACCACAACTTCAAAAATCAATTTTTTATTTTTATTCTTTACCAAGAAAACCTCTGATTTGGTCTTTACTCAGGAAACACTGTAAACTGAACATACAAATACAATCCGTTATCATTCCTTTTTCATTATGTAACAAAAACACTAATTATTTGAGATTTGTTTGCAAAACCAAAATGAAAAAACAGAAAACGCCTTGTTTTTCAAATTCAAGCTCTTTTGCTTCGGTACAGAAAACAAAAGACGGAAAACGAACACCTTTATTTGTTTTCTCCATCACCGACTGTCTAAAGTACGTGACCAGGAAGTGAAGCGTTACACATTCTGAGATATCTTTATCTCTGCAACACTTATGAGGACGTTCTGTTTCCAACACCAGATAAAGTGAAAAGGACACGTTTCTGATGCACAGTTGGAAGCAGCGATCTTGTCATGCCGAACTGCCG